>NW_028187502.1:0-144679 GCF_964204655.1 Triturus cristatus
AGTGTGTGGAGTGGAGTGGAGTGTGTGGAGTGGAGTGAGTGGAGTGTGTGGAATGAGTGGAGTGAGTTGAGTGTGTGGAGTGGTGTGGAGTGTGTGGAGTGGAGTGTGTGGAGTAGAGTGTGTTGAGTGGAGTGTGTGGAGTGGAGCATGTGGAGTGGAGTGAGTGGAGTGGAGTGAGTGGAGTGTGTGGAGTGAGTGGAATGGAGTGAGTTGAGTGGAGTGTGTGGAGTGGAGTGTGTTGAGTGGAGTGGAGTGTGTAGAGTGGAGTGTGGGGAGTGGAGTGAGTGGAGTGTGTGGAGTGAGTGGAGTGAGTTGAGTTGAGTGTAGAGTGTGTGGAGTGGAGTGTGTGGAGTAGAGTGTGTGGAGTGTGTGGAGTGGTATATGTGGAGTGGAGTGTGTGGAGTGGAGTGAGTGGAGTGTGTGGAGTGAGTGGAGTGGAGAGAGTTGAGTGGAGTGTGTGGAGTGGAGTGGAGTGTGTGGAGCGGAGTGGAGTGGAGTGTGTGGAGTGGAGTGTATGGAGTAGAGTGGAGTGGAGTGTGTGGAGTGGAGTGTGTGGAGTGGAGTGTGTGGAGTGGATTGTGTGGAGTGTGTGGAGTGGAGTGGAGTGTGTGGAGTGGAGTGAGTGGAGTGTGTGGAGTGGAGTGTGGTGTGGTATGTGTGGAGTGGAGTGTGTGGAGTGGAGTGTATGGAGTGGAGTGTGTGGAGTGAAGTGTGCGGAGTGGAGTGTGTGGAGTGGAGTGTGTTCAGTGGAGTGTATGGAGTGGAGAGTGTGGAGTGAAGTGTGTGGAGTGGAGTGTGTCGAGTGAGTGGAGTGTGTGGAGTGGAGTGTGTGGAGTGAGTGGAGTGTGTGGAGTGTGTGGAGTGGAGTGTGTGGAGTGGAGTTTGTGGAGTGGAGTGTGTGGAGTGGAATATGTGGAGTGTGTGGAGTGTGTGGAGTGTGTAGAGTGGAGTCTGTGGAGTGGAGTATAGAGTGTGTGGAGTGTGGAGTGTGTGGAGTGGAGTGTGTGGAGTGGAGTCAAGAGTGTGGAGTGGAGTGTGTGGAGTGGAGTGTGTGGAGTGGAGTGTGTAGAGTATGTGGTGTGGAGTGGAGTGTGTGGAGTGTGTGGAGTGGAGTGGAGTGTGTGGATTGGAGTGGAGTGTTTGGATTGGAGTGGAGTGTGTGGAGTAGAGTGACGTGTGTGGAGTGGAGTGGAGTGTGTGGAGTGGAGTGTGTGGAGTGGAGTTTGCAGACTTTGTGGAGTGGAGTGTGCAGAGTGGAGTGTGTGGATTGGAGTGGAGTGTGTGGAGTAGAGTGTGTGGAGTGGATTGTGTGGAGTGTGTGGAGTGGAGTGGAGTGTGTGGAGTGGAGTGTGTGGAGTGGAGTGAGTGGAGTGGAGTGTGAGGAGTGTGTGGTGTGGTGTGGAGTGGAGTGTGTGGTGTGGAGTGGAGTGTGTGGAGTGGAGTGTGTGGAGTGGAATATGTGGAGTGGAGTGTGTGGAGTGGAGTTGAGTGTGTGGAGTGGAGTGGAGTGTGTGGAGTGGAGGGTGTGGAGTGTGTGGATTGGAGTGTGTGGATTGGAGTGTGTAGAGTGGAGTGTGTAGATTGTGTGGAGTGGAATGGAGTGAGTGGAGTGGAGTGGAGTGGAGGGTGTGGAGTGGAGTGTGTGGAGTGGAGTGTGTGGATTGGAGTGTGTGGATTGGAGTGTGTGGAGTGTGTGGAGTGGAGTGGAGTGTTTGAGGAGAGGAGTGGAGAGAGTGAGGAGTGGAGTGGAGTGTGTGGAGTGGAGTGTGTGGAGTGGAGTGGAGTGTGTGGAGTGGAGTGGAGTGTGTGAGGAGTGGAGTGTGTGGAGTGGAGTGGAGTGTGTGGAGTGGAGTGGAGTAGTGTGTGGAGTGGAGTGTGTGGAGTGGAGTTTGTGGAGTGGATTGTTTGGAGTGTGTGGAGTGGAGTGAAGTGTGTGGAGTGGCGTGTGTGGAGTGTAGTGGAGTGTTTGGAGTGGAATGTGTGGAGTGGAGTATGTGGCGTGTCTGGTGTGGTGTGGAGTGTGTGGTGTGGAGTGGAATGTATGGAGTGGAGTGTGTGGATTGGAGTGAGTGGAGTGGAGTGAATGGAGTGTGTGGAGTGAGTGGAGTGGAGTGAGTTGAGTGGAGTGTGTGGAGTGGAGTGGAGTAGAGTGTGTGGAGTGGAGTGTGTCGAGTGGAGTGTGTTGAGAGGAGTGGAGTGTGAAGAGTGGAGTGTGTGGAGTGGAGTGAGTGGAGTGTGTGGCGTGAGTGGAGTGAGTTGAGTTGAGTGTGTGGAGTGGTGTGAAGTGTGTGGAGTGGAGTGTGTGGAGTAGAGTATGTGGAGTGGAGTGTGTGGAGTGGAGTATGTGGAGTGGAGTGTGTGGAGTGGAGTGAGTGGAGTGTGTGGAGTGAGTGGAGTGGAGAGAGTTGAGTGGAGTGTGTGGAGTGGAGTGTGTGGAAAGGAGTGTGTGGAGTGGAGTGGAGTGTATGGAGTAGAGTAGAGTATGTGGAGTGGAGTGTGTGGAGTGGTGTGGAGTGTGAGGAGTGGAGTGTGTGGAGTGGAGTGGAGTGTGTGGAGTGTGTGGACGGGAGTGGAGTCTGTGGAGTGGAGTGTGTGGAGTGGAGTAGAATGTGTGGAGTGGAGTGTGTGGAGTGGTGTGTGTGGAGTGGAGTCGAGTGTGTGGAGTGGAGTGTGTGGAGTGGAGTGTGTAAAGTGGAGTGGAGTGGAGTGTGTGCAGTGGAGTGATTCGAGTGGAGTGTGTGCAGTGGTGTGTGTGGAGTGTGTGCAGTGGAGTGTGTGGAGTGGAGTGTGTGGAGTGGAGTGGAGTGTGTGAGGAGTGGAGTGGAGAGTGTGAGGATTGGGGTGAAGTGTGTGGCGTGTGTGGAGTGGAGTGTGTGGAGTAGCGTGGAGTGGAGTAGAATGTGTGTATTGGAGTGGAGTGTGTGGAGTGGAGTGTGTGGAGTGGAGTGTGTGGAGTGGAGTGTGTGGAGTGGAGTGTGTGGAGTGGAGTGGAGTGTGTGGAGTGGAGTGGAGTGTGTGGAGTGGAGTGTGTGGAGTGGAGTGTGTGGAGTGGAGTGGAGTGTGTGGAGTGGTGTGGAGTGGAGTGTGTGGAGTGGAGTATGTGGAGTGGAGTGGAGTGTGTAGAGTGTGTGGAGTGGAGTGGAGTGTGTGAAGTGGGTGGAGTGGAGTGTGTTGATTGGAGTGGAGAGTGTGGAGTAGAGTGGAGTGTGTGGAGTGGAGTGTGTGGAGTGGAGTATGTGGAGTGGAGTGTGTGGAGTGGAGTGGAGTGTGTGAAGTGGAGTGTGTGGAGTGGAGTGGAGTGTGTGGAGTAGAGTGTGTGGAGTGGAGTGTGTGGAGTAGAGTGGAGTGGAGTGTGTGGAGTGGAGTGGAGTGGAGTGGAGTGTGTGGAGTGGAGTGTGTTGAGTGGATTGTGTCGAGTAGAGTGGAGTGTGTGGAGTAGAGTGGAGTGTGTGAAGTGGAGTTCAGTGTGTGGAGTGGAGTGGAGTGGAGTGTGTGGAGTGGAGTGTGTGGAGTGTGTGGAGTGGAGTGTGTGGAGTAGAGTGGAGTGTGTGGAGTGTGTGGAGTGTGTGGAGTGGAGTATGTGGAGTGGAGTGGAGTGTGTGGAGTGGAGTGTGTGGAGTGGAGTTTGTGGAGTAGAGTGTGTGGAGTGGAATGGAATATGTGGAGTGTGTGGAGTGTGTAGAGTGGAGTCTGTGGAGTGGAGTATGGAGTGTGTGGAGTGGAGTGGAGTGTGGAGTGTGTGGAGTGGAGTGTGTGGAGTGGAGTGGAGTGTGTGGAGTGGAGTCAAGAGTGTGGAGTGGAGTGTGTGGAGTGGAGTGTGTGGAGTGGAGTGGAGTGTGTGGAGTAGAGTGGAGTGGAGTGTGTGGAGTGGAGTGTGTGGAGTAGAGTGTGTGGAGTGGATTGTGTGGAGTGTGTGGAGTGGAGTGTGTGGAGTGGAGTGAGTGGAGTGTGTGGAATGAGTGGAGGGAGTTGAGTTGAGTGTGTGGAGTGGTGTGGAGTGTGTGGAGTGGAGTGTGTGGAGTAGAGTGTGTGGAGTGGAGTGTGTGGAGTGGAGCATGTGGAGTGGAGTGAGTGGAGTGGAGTGAGTGGAGTGTGTGGAGTGAGTGGAATGGAGTGAGTTGAGTGGAGTGTGTGGAGTGGAGTGTGTTGAGTGGAGTGGAGTGTATAGAGTGGAGTGTGTGGAGTAGAGTGAGTGGAGTGTGTGGAGTGAGTGGAGTGAGTTGAGTTGAGTGTGTGGAGTTGTGTAGAGTGTGTGGAGTGGAGTGTGTGGAGTAGAGTGTGTGGAGTGGTGTATGTGGAGTGGAGTGTGTGGAGTGGAGTGAGTGGAGTGTTTGGAGTGAGTGGAGTGGAGAGAGTTGAGTGGAGTGTGTGGAGTGGAGTGGAGTGTGTGGAGCGGAGTGGAGTGGAGTGTGTGGAGTGGAGTGTATGGAGTAGAGTGGAGTGGAGTAGAGTGTGTAGAGTGGAGTGTGTGGAGTGTGGAGTGTGTGGAGTGGAGTGGAGTGTGTGGAGTGGAGTGGAGTGTGTGGAGTGGAGTCAAGAGTGTGGAGTGTGTGGAGTGGAGTGTGTGGAGTGGAGTGTGTAGAGTGTGTGGTGTGGAGTGGAGTGTGTGGAGTGTGTGGAGTGGAGTGGAGTGTGTGGATTGGAGTGGAGTGTTTGGATTGGAGTGGAGTGTGTGGAGTAGAGTGACGTGTGTGGAGTGGAGTGGAGTGTGTGGAGTGGAGTGTGTGGAGTGGAGTGTGTGGAGTGGAGTGTGCAGACTTTGTGGAGTGGAGTGTGCGGAGTGGAGTGTGTGGAGTGGAGTGGAGTGTGTGGAGTGGAGTGTGTGGAGTGGATTGTGTGGAGTGTGTGGAGTGGAGTGGAGTGTGTGGAGTGGAGTGTGTGGAGTGGAGTGAGTGGAGTGGAGGGCGAGGAGTGTGTGGTGTGGTGTGGAGTGGAGTGTGTGGAGTGGAGTGTGTAGAGTGGAGTGGAGTGTGAGGAGTGGAGTGTGTGGAGTGGAGTGGAGTGTGTGGAGTGTGTGGACTGGAGTGGAGTCTGTGGAGTGGAGTGTGTGGAGTAGAGTAGAATGTGTGGAGTGGAGTGTGTGGAGTGGTGTGTGTGGAGTAGAGTCGAGTGTGTGGAGGGGAGTGTGTGGAGTGGAGTGTGTGGAGTGGAGTGGAGTGTGTGCAGTGGAGTTATTGGAGTGGAGTGTGTGGAGTGGAGTGTGTGGAGTGTGTGGAGTGGAGTGTGTGGAGTGGAGTGTGTGGAATGGAGTGTGTGGAGTAGAGTGTATGAGGACTGGAGTGGAGAGTGTGAGGAGTGGGGGGGAGTGTGTGGAGTGTGTGGAGTGGAGTGTGTGGAGTAGAGTGGAGTGGAGTGGAATGTGTGTATTGGAGTGGAGTGTGTGGAGTGGAGTTTGTGGAGTGGAGTGTGTGGAGTGGAGTGGAGTGTGTGGAGTGGAGTGGAGTGTGTGGAGTGGAGTGTGTGGAGTAGAGTGTGTGGAGTGGAGTGGAGTGTGTGGAGTGGTGTGGAGTGGAGTGTGTGGAGTGGAGTGGAGTGTGTAGAGTGTGTGGAGTGGAGTGGAGTGTGTGAAGTGCATGGAGTGGAGTGTGTTGATTGGAATGGAGTGTGTGGAGTAGAGTGGAGTGTGTGGAGTGGAGTGTGTGGAGAGGAGTGTGTAGAGTGGAGTATGTGGAGTGGAGTGTGTGGAGTGGAGTGGAGTGTGTGAAGTGGAGTGTGTGGAGTGGAGTGGAGTGTGTGGAGTGGAGTCAAGAGTGTGGAGTGGAGTGTGTGGAGTGGAGTGTGTGGAGTGGAGTGGAGTGGAGTGGAGTGTGTAGAGTGTGTGGAGTGGAGTGTGTGGAGTGGAGTGGAGTGTGTGGAGTGGAGTGTGTGGAGTGGAGTGGATTGTGTTGATTGGAGTGGAGTGTGTGGAGTGGAGTGGAGTGTGTGGAGTGGAGTGTGTGGAGTAGAGTGGCGTGGAGTGGAGTGTGTGGAGTGGAGTGTTTGGAGTAGAGTGTGTGGAGTGGATTGTGTGGAGTGTGTGGAGTGGAGTGTGTGGAGTGGAGTGAGTGGAGTGAGTTGAGTTGAGTGTGTGGAGTGGTGTGGAGTGTGTGGAGTGGAGTGTGTGGAGTAGAGTGTGTGGAATGGAGTGTGTGGAGTGGAGCATGTGGAGTGGAGTGAATGGAGTGGAGTGTGTGGAGTGTGTGGAGTGAGTGGAGTGAAGTGAGTTGAGTGGAGTGTGTGGAGTGGAGTGGAGTAGAGTGTGTGGAGTGGAGTGTGTCTAGTGGAGTGTGTTGAGTGGAGTGGGGTGTGTGAAGTGGAGTGAGTGGAGTGTGTGGAGTGAGTGGAGTGAGTTGAGTGTGTGGAGTGGTGTGGAGTGTGTGGAGTGGAGTGTGTGGAGTAGAGTGTGTGGAGTGGAGTGCGTGGAGTGGAGTATGTGGAGTGGAGTGTATTGAGTGGAGTGAGTGGAGTGTGTGGAGTGAGTGGAGTGGAGAGAGTTGAGTGGAATGTGTGGAGTGGAGTGTGTGGAAAGGAGTGTGTGGAGTGGAGTGTGTAGAGTGGAGTGGAATGTGAGGAGTGGAGTGTGTGGAGTGGAGTGTGTGGAAAGGAGTGTGTGGAGTGGAGTGTGTAGAGTGGAGTAGAATGTGTGGAGTGGAGTGTGTGGAGTGGTGTGTGTGGAGTGGAGTCAAGTGTGTGGAGTGGAGTGTGTGGAGTGGAGTGTGTGGAGTGGAGTGGAGTGGAGTGTGTGCAGTGGAGTGATTGGAGTGGAGTATGTGGAGTGGAGTCTGTGGAGTGATACAGCATCTAGATGTGGCAGTACCCGCTGATAAATGGGTAGCACACTACTCGTAGATCTTCGGGGACAACCCCTTGACAACCGAGGCTCCCAGACCAGATGCGGAAGCTCCCACTAGCAATAACATCTTCCCTATTGACCTCCACTTCGATCTAGAGGAGATAATCACAGCACTGACTGCCTCAAAGACCGGTAAGGCGCCCGGTCCAGACGGGGTCCCCTTAGACATATTTGTGAGCAATATAGATCTTTGGCCTCCAATTGTCACACAGGTCATGTCTGCAGTTACCCAGATCGGCCTTATTGATTCTTGGTCTACTTCTGTGCTCCTGCCCATTTTCAAAAAGGGAGATCGGGACAACCCAGCCTGCTACATGCCCATCTCCCTTTTGGATTCCCTAGGCAAGGTTGCCGGCAGACTAATCCTGGAGCGACTAAGGGACTGGGCCACAGAGAATAAGATCTTAACTGACTTACAGTTTGGGTTCCAGGAGGGCCTGGGCACTGTGGAACAGGCCTTAAACCTGACTTTACTCATAGGCAAATACGCTGGGGCCAAAGGCGGTAAACTTCATCTAGTCTATGTGGACTTGAGTTCCGCATTTGATTGCGTAATTCATTCCAAGCTATGGGCGATCCTGAAAAATCTGGGCATAGATCTTGCACTGCTGAATTTTCTCCGAGAGCTATACTCGGACGCAAAAGCTTGTGTGAGATACGGTATCAAAGGGGAGCTTACTGAATCCTTTAACATCGAAAAAGGCGTAAGGCAGGGATGCGTCCTTGCTCCATTCCTATTTAACATCTATACTAATGGACTGGAGCAAGCGATGCTAGCTGATAGCAAAGATCTCCCCTGCATAAGCTTCCGCCCTATCCCTGCATTACTGTATGCAGACGATTCAGTCATCCTAGCAAGGACACCTAATCAACTTCAGACCCAACTAGAAAAATACTGCGAATTTATGTCTTCTCTTGGTCTCAAAGTCAATAAGTCCAAGACTTTCGTTATGAATATCGGGAAGAGAGCCCAAAAATGTAAATCTCTCTTTATTGAGAAGACCAGATTAGAAACTGCCACTACCTACCCCTATCTAGGTATCCTTATTGATAACCACCTGTCCTGGAAATCTGCCATATCCAGCAAAAAACTGCAGTTTCAACGCACAACATCTGCACTGACTTCGTTCTCTAGGAAACTGGGTAAGCCCGCTCCTACTGCGCTTTTGAAGATCTACCAAGCTAAATGCATGAGTGTGGCTACATACGGCGCCGGAGTCTGGGGCTATGTGTCCGCAGACGAGCTACAAATTATAGAAAACTACTTTCTGAAATACATATTAGCCCTCCTCCGTAGTGCTCTTACTTTCGGCACCCATGTGGAACTCGGTTGGGAGTATCTGACTGACATCATTAGTTACCAGCCGATTCTACTATGGCATCGTATATGGACTCAGGAGCAATGTCATCTAACTAGGTCACTAATATCTGACTGTCTCACTTTGTCCCATTGGAAAAAGATTCCTTGGCTGTTATATGTTTCAAAATTTTTGACAGATTTGAACCACCCTGCATATTTCACTGACCCTGAATCTCTATTGGACATATCCAGAAAATCTTTGAAAAAGCTATGTGCTGACCACTTAAGCGATCTTCGTTTGTGTTCTGAACTTGTCAAAAAGCCAAATGTTCATTTAACGATGGTCCAATCTTCTTATGGCATTCAATCTTATTTGTCATTTTTTCTGTCAAATTATGAGAGGTATGTTTTAACCAGATTTCGGTTTGATGTATTTTATCGCCTTATCTCACTGCCTGTGCCCTTAGACTGGTCACGGGAACTAACAAACTGTCCCTGTGACGGTCTTACTCGCCAGTCAACTCTGCATGTAACCTTTTTCTGCGGTTTCTATAAATCCCCGCGGAAACGATGGCTGGTTCCATTGCTCCGATACTTAGGACTGAGAAGATGCAGACCGGCCCTTTTGGCACTTCAATACCTAGACACCCCTAGCCTGCTTTCTCAAAGCCTGCTTGAAAACTCATTCCCAACTATTGGCAACTGTTTCCTAAGATTTTACTGACTACTGTGCTATTATTCTTGTATATAGAGTGTTAGTGTTTACTTGTAAAATGCCTGCCTTCCTTAGCAGCCAATGAGCAAACCGAATTTCTACTGACTACTGTGTTATTATTCTTGTATTTAGAGTGTTAGTGTTTACATGTAAAATGCCTGCCTTCCTTAGCAGTCAATGAGCAAACTGAATTTTTATAATGTTGTAATGTTTTAAATGTACTTTTTATGATTGTAAATTCAATCGAAATAAAGTTAAAAAGTGAGTCTGTGGAGTGTGTGGAGTGGAGTGTGTGGAGTGGAGTGTGTGGAGTGGAGTGTGTGAGGACTGGAGTGGAGAGTGTGGGGAGTGGGGTGGAGTGTGTGGAGTGTGTGGAGTGGAGTGGAATGTGTGTATTGGAGTGGAGTGTGTGGAGTGGAGTGTGTGGAGTGGAGTGTGTGGAGTGGAGTGGAGTGTGTGGAGTGGAGTGGAATGTGTGGAGTGGAGTGTGTGGAGTAGAGTGTGTGGTGTGGAGTGGAGTGGAGTGTGTGGAGTGGTGTGGAGTGGAGTGTGTGGAGTGGAGTGTGAGGAGTGGAGTGGAGTGTGTGGAGTGGAGTGGAGTGTGTGAAGTGCATGGAGTGGAGTGTGTTGATTGGAGTGGAGTGTGTGGAGTAGAGTGGAGTGTGTGGAGTAGAGTGTGTGGAGTGGTGTGTGTGGAGTGGAGTGTGTGGAGTGGAGTGAGTGGAGTGTGTGGAGTGAGTGGAGTGGAGAGAGTTGAGTGGAGTGTGTGGAGTGGAGTGTGTGGAAAGGAGTGTGTGGAGTGGAGTGTGTGGAGTGGAGTGTGTGGAGTGGAGTAGAGTGTGTGGAGTGGAGTGGAGTGTGTGGAGTAGAGTGGAGTGTGAGGAGTGGAGTGTGTGGAGTGGAGTGGAGTGTGTGGAGTGTGTGGACTAGAGTGAAGTCTGTGGAGTGGAGTGTGTGGAGTGGAGTGGAATGTGTGGAGTGGAGTGTGTGGAGTGGTGTGTATGGTGTGGAGTGGAGTGTGTGGAGTGGAGTGTGGTGTGGTGTGTGTGGAGTGGAGTGTGTGTAGTGGAGTGTGCGGAGTGGAGTGTGTGGAGTGGAGTGTGTTCAGTGGAGTATATGGAGTGGAGAGTGTGGAGTGGAGTGTGTGGAGTGGAGTGTGTGGAGTGAGTGGAGTGTGTGGAGTGGAGTGTGTGGAGTGAGTGGAGTGTGTGGAGTGTGTGGAGTGGAGTGTGTGGAGTGGAGTTTGTGGAGTGGAGTGTGTGGAGTGGAATATGTGGAGTGTGTGGAGTGTATGGAGTGTGTAGAGTGGAGTCTGTGGAGTGGAGTATGGAGTGTGTGGAGTGTGGAGTGTGTGGAGTGGAGTGGAGTGTGTGGAGTGGAGTCAAGAGTATGGAGTGGAGTGTGTGGAGTGGAGTGTGTGGAGTGGAGTGTATAGAGTGTGTGGTGTGGAGTGGAGTGTGGGGAGTGTGTGGAGTGGAGTGGAGTGTGTGGATTGGAGTGGAGTGTTTGGATTGGAGTGGAGTGTGTGGAGTAGAGTGACGTGTGTGGAGTGGAGTGGAGTGGAGTGTGTGGAGTGGAGTGTGTGGATTGGAGTGTGTGGATTGGAGTGTGTGGATTGGAGTGTGTGGAGTGTGTGGATTGGAGTGGAGTGTTTGAGGAGTGGAATGGAGAGAGTGAGGAGAGGAGTGGAGTGTGTAGAGTGGAGTGTGTGGAGTGGAGTGTGTGGAGTGGAGTGGAGTGTGTGAGGAGTGGAGTGTGTGGAGTGGAGTGGAGTGTGTGGAGTGGAGTGGAGTAGTGTGTTGAGTGGAGTGTGTGGAGTGGAGTTTGTGGAGTGGATTGTTTGGAGTGTGTGGAGTGGAGTGAAGTGTGTGGAGTGGCGTGTGTGGAGTGTAGTGGAGTGTTTGGAGTGGAGTGTGTGGAGTGGAGTGTGTGGAGTGTCTGGTGTGGTGTGGAGTGTGTGGTGTGGAGTGGAGTGGAATGTATGGAGTGGAGTGTGTGGAGTGGAGTGAGTAGAGTGGAGTGAATGGAGTGTGTGGAGTGAGTGGAGTGGAGTTAGTTGAGTGGAGTGTGTGGAGTGGAGTGGAGTAGAGTGTGTGGAGTGGAGTGTGTCGAGTGGAGTATGTTGAGAGGAGTGGAGTGTGTAGAGTGGAGTGTGTGGAGTGGAGTGAGTGGAGTGTGTGGCGTGAGTGGAGTGAGTTGAGTTGAGTGTGTGGAGTGGTGTGAAGTGTGTGGAGTGGAGTGTGTGGAGTAGAGTGTGTGGAGTGGAGTGTGTGGAGTGGAGTATGTGGAGTGGAGTGTGTGGAGTGGAGTGAGTGGAGTGTGTGGAGTGAGTGGAGTGGAGAGAGTTGAGTGGAGTGTGTGGAGTGGAGTGTGTGGAAAGGAGTGTGTGGAGTGGAGTGTGTGGAGTGGAGTGTGTGGAGTAGAGTAGAGTGTGTGGAGTGGAGTGTGTGGAGTGGAGTGGAGTGTGAGGAGTGGAGTGTGTGGAGTGGAGAGGAGTGTGTGGAGTGTGTGGACTGGAGTGGAGTCTGTTGAGTGGAGTGTGTGGAGTGGAGTAGAATGTGTGGAGTGGAGTGTGTGGAGTGGTGTGTGTGCAGTGGAGTCGAGTGTGTGGAGTGGAGTGTGTGGAGTGGAGTGTGTAAAGTGGAGTGGAGTGGAGTGTGTGCAGTGGAGTGATTGGAGTGGAGTGTGTGGAGTGGAGTGTGTGGAGTGGAGTGTGTGGAGTGGAGGGTGTGGAGTGGAGTGGAGTGTGTGAGGAGTGGAGTGGAGAGTGTGAGGAGTGGGGTGGAGTGTGTGGCGTGTGTGGAGTGGAGTGTGTGGAGTAGCGTGGAGTGGAGTGGAATGTGTGTATTGGAGTGGAGTGTGTGGAGTGGAGTGTGTGGAGTGGAGTGTGTGGAGTGGAGTGTGTGGAGTGGAGTGTGTGGAGTGGAGTGGAGTGTGTGGAGTGGAGTGTGTGGAGTGGAGTGTGTGGAGTGGAGTGGAGTGTGTGGAGTGGTGTGGAGTGGAGTGTGTGGAGTGGAGTGTGTGGAGTGGAGTGGAGTATGTAGAGTGTGTGGAGTGGAGTGGAGTGTGTGAAGTGGGTGGAGTGGAGTGTGTTGATTGGAGTGGAGTGTGTGGAGTAGAGTGGAGTGTGTGGAGTGGAGTGTGTGGAGTGGAGTGTGTGGATTGGAGTATGTGGAGTGGAGTGTGTGGAGTGGAGTGGAGTGTGTGAAGTGGAGTATGTGGAGTGGAGTGTAGTGTGTGGAGTAGAGTGTGTGGAGTAGAGTGTGTGGAGTAGAGTGGAGTGGAGTGTGTGGAGTGGAGTGGAGTGGAGTGTGTGGAGTGGAGTGTGTTGAGTGGATTGTGTCGAGTAGAGTGGAGTGTGTGGAGTAGAGTGGAGTGTGTGAAGTGGAGTTCAGTGTGTGGAGTGGAGTGGAGTGGAGTGTGTGGAGTGGAGTGGAGTGTGTGGAGTGTGTGAAGTGGAGTGTGTGGATGTAGGAAGGTGGATATCTGACTATGGTTACCCCCAAATTTTTGCCTAGTGTCTAGCTGGTTTTTCGACTTAGTTGGCCTGAGATCCTGCCATTCAGGCTCTCAGGCTATCTGCTCTCTCTGTAAAATGGACTCCATGTACCCTAGGTACATACCCAATTGGTTGGATCACCCTGTCAGCCCCTGTACCAGTGTACACTAGGTACCCAGGGCATTGGTGTATCCAAGGCCTGCCAGGGGCTGAAGCATGTATTATGCCACCCCAGGCTTGGCCTAACAATCTGACACAACTGGCTGATCACTCAGCTGGGGTAAGTTGGTGTAATCACCTCTTACTTAGGTGTAGTATACCTATACCTAAACTTAAATGGGACACCTGGTAACCTATAAGTCACTCCTATGGCAGGCCTTAACAATCCTGAAGGCAGAGTGCTTGGTTCCATGTGAGATGGTGCTCTGGCATGAGCTGAGCCTGTCTGCAGTGGTCGGAACAACTTCCTTCTACTGTTTCCAGATATCGTCATACCATATACTCTTAAGTGCATTATGAACCTCGCGGTTAAATGCTATCTTTGGTTTGGCTTTATCAAAACATGTCGAGTAAGGTGTCATACGAATTGGAATACTAACCCCTCGCCAATTCTGGCGACGGGGTTAGCATTCCACCCTTCTAGAGGGACACGACATGTACAGTACCTGAAACCCGGGTAAAATCAGACATAGCCTCAGCTCCACAAAATGGATGCTGCCACCACAGACACAAGTCTGCCCTCCTGCTGCTGGGAGTCCTTCCAGCTTGGGAGGTGTGGACAAAGGGTTTCCTGCCAGGGGGGTGCGTGCACCACCCCAGACAGGATTTTGTGTATTGGTCAGGTAGGGCTTGAAAGAAACCAGACATGCCTGTGGCTCACAAGGAGCCTCGGTGCATATGCCAGTTCAAACCGGTCCTGGGGCACACCAGTCCCGGGCCTGGGGCGAGCTGGACAAAGGATTGGGGGTGTAACCACCCCCCTTCCTGGTCCCACCCATAGGGAGGGACCTAGCAGGTAGTCCGGCCCCTAGAATCCGCTTAAAGGTAGGAGCTGTGTCCTAAGACTTCAGACATCCTGGAATCAACTTGAAACTAAGAAGAAGACGGGAACTTCGACATTCTGCTGCACAGAAGACTGAAGTAAATCTCCCCTGTGGTCAGGGAGTGACCACCTTGCTAACGCAAGCACCATCCAGCGAATCAACGTCTGCTTTGCCGCCGCCTCCCGCCGGAGCCCGAGCCCAGAGACTGACAAGACCTGGACCTCCAGACCTCTCACCGCCCGATCCACAGTCCCTGAAAAGAGGAGACCCGTGGAGGCACCGAGACACGTGGAGCCAGCCATCTTGGAACGACTACGACAAGCTGACCAGTGCAACAACCGAGGCTCCCTCCAAGTTGTGCTTTGGGTCCTGAGAAGCCCAACCCTCGAGCAGCATCTGCACCAAAGGTGAGCCCTCCAGCATCTCCACGATCTGCGTGGGGCCCTTCTGCATTTTGCCACTCGACGCGCCTAACCGGTTGCTGGCCCGCTGGCTAGTGGCCATCTTGGCGACGAAATCTACGACAAACACCGCTGGTCTGGTTGCTCCAGACTGGCCCTTGCTCCACACCAAAGGAGCAATCCCTCTGACCTTGCTGGTCAGAACCAACAGCTGATTTCCGAATCCTCCTGCAATTGCTTTTGCCAAGGCTTGTTTGCTTCGATCAAGTCGCCGACACCGCCGACAGCGAGAGCCTGCGTGGGACAGCTCGTGAGCCGACTCCTGGACGTCGTCGACCTTCAGGGACCACGTGGCTGCGGAGACAAGCTACCCCTCATCACCTGTTTGCACCCGACATCGCCTGGTACCCACCTGGTGCCACGCTGGTCACTGGCTAGTGACTGTGAACACTGTCCCCTCTGCTTACAGGTCTTCAACATCTCCGATCCACTCTTGGATCCACTGCATCTCTTCCCGACCGACCGCCTGCAGCATCTTTGTCCCAGGCTCAACGGAACAGATAGAAGAAACCCGACGCACTTTGAGGCCTATGCACCCGCTTCCTGTGGGTGAGGTAAAGCTGGTACTCCGGTGCCCATGTGTAGTAATACATCTCTAGTGCCTGTGTTCCAAATCTTAAGTTCCTAGGTCATCCGGAAGATTCCTTTTGCAGTAACTTTGTACTTTTTACGCACCCATTGAAACCTATGGGAGCCCGCGTGTGACTATTTGCTCTGCACACGCCACCCGTGGACCTCCTGGTCACTAACTGACGTTAGCTCCTTGTAGGCCCAGCGATTCTAGAGGCCCTAGGCCTTTTCCCTTTTCTGTTCGTGGTACTTATACCACTATTTTAGTATATGGTTCGAGTGGCCACCAGGGCCTATCCATATAAAGTGCAACTTCTGTGTATTCTGTGATAATCTTGTTTGACGATTTGTGCTCCTGTGCTCATAAAGAGACTAGGGGTTACTTTGAGAAATAAATACATATATATTTTGAATATATATCTGTGTGGTGTCCTTTCATTGGTATAAAAGGGGGTTACTATTGGTAAAACAGCTTGCTTAACACGCATCACGAGTTTAGCCTCAAAGACTGCTTAGCCTACGCTACCACTAGGGCAGCTAGTCCAAAAAGGTTGACTTACAACCACACCATAAGGGTTGCTTGGCATGGTACAAGGTGGTCACTAGAACTAGTGAACAGCATATACCAGGCCAACTTCTCACAGTGGAGTAGAGTGGAGTGTGTGGAGTGTGTGGAGTGGAGTATGTGGAGTGGAGTGGAGTGTGTGGAGTGGAGTGTGTGGAGTGGAGTTAGTGGAGTGGAGTGTGTGGAGTGGAATGGAATATGTGGAGTGTGTGGAGTGTGTAGAGTGGAGTCTGTGGAGTGGAGTATGGAGTGTGTGGAGTGGAGTGGAGTGTGGAGTGTGTGGAGTGGAGTGTTTGGAGTGGAGTGGAGTGTGTGGAGTGGAGTGTGTGGAGTGGAGTGTTTGGAGTGGAGTGGAGTGTGTGGAGTAGAGTGGAGTGGAGTGTGTGGAGTGGAGTATGTGGAGTAGAGTGTGTGGAGTGGATTGTGTGGAGTGTGTGGAGTGGAGTGGAGTGTGTGGAGTTGAGTGAGTGGAGTGTGTGGAATGAGTGGAGTGAGTTGAGTTGAGTGTGTGGAGTGGTGTGGAGTGTGTGGAGTGGAGTGTGTGGAGTAGAGTGTGTTGAGTGGAGTGTGTGGAGTGGAGCATGTGGAGTGGAGTGAGTGGAGTGGAGTGTGTGGAGTGAGTGGAATGGAGTGAGTTGAGTGGAGTGTGTGGAGTGGAGTGTGTTGAGTGGAGTGGAGTGTGTAGAGTGGAGTGTGTGGAGTGGAGTGAGTGGAGTGTGTGGAGTGAGTGGAGTGAGTTGAGTTGAGTGTGTGGAGTTGTGTAGAGTGTGTGGAGTGGAGTGTGTGGAGTAGAGTGTGTGGAGTGTGTGGAGTGGTGTATGTGGAGTGGAGTGTGTGGAGTGGAGTGAGTGGAGTGTGTGGAGTGAGTGGAGTGGAGAGAGTTGAGTGGAGTGTGTGGAGTGGAGTGGAGTGTGTGGAGCGGAGTGGAGTGGAGTGTGTGGAGTGGAGTGTATGGAGTAGAGTGGAGTGGAGTGGAGTGTGTGGAGTGGAGTGTGTGGAGTGGAGTGTGTGGAGTGGATTGTGTGGAGTGTGTGGAGTGGAGTGGAGTGTGTGGAGTGGAGTAAGTGGAGTGTGTGGAGTGGAGTGTGGTGTGGTATGTGTGGAGTGGAGTGTGTGGAGTGGAGTGTATGGAGTGGAGTGTGTGGAGTGAAGTGTGCGGAGTGGAGTGTGTGGAGTGGAGTGTGTTCAGTGGAGTGTATGGAGTGGAGAGTGTGGAGTGAAGTGTGTGGAGTGGAGTGTGTCGAGTGAGTGGAGTGTGTGGAGTGGAGTGTGTGGAGTAAGTGGAGTGTGTGGAGTGTGTGAAGTGGAGTGTGTGGAGTGGAGTTTGTGGAGTGGAGTGTGTGGAGTGGAATATGTGGAGTGTGTGGAGTGTGTGGAGTGTGTAGAGTGGAGTCTGTGGAGTGGAGTATGGAGTGTGTGGAGTGTGGAGTGTGTGGAGTGGAGTGTGTGGAGTGGAGTCAAGAGTGTGGAGTGGAGTGTGTGGAGTGGAGTGTGTGGAGTGGAGTGTGTAGAGTATGTGGTGTGGAGTGGAGTGTGTGGAGTGTGTGGAGTGGAGTGGAGTGTGTGGATTGGAGTGGAGTGTTTGGATTGGAGTGGAGTGTGTGGAGTAGAGTGACGTGTGTGGAGTGGAGTGGAGTGTGTGGAGTGGAGTGTGTGGAGTGGAGTGTGCAGACTTTGTGGAGTGGAGTGTGCAGAGTGGAGTGTGTGGAGTGGAGTGGAGTGTGTGGAGTAGAGTGTGTGGAGTGGATTGTGTGGAGTGTGTGGAGTGGAGTGGAGTGTGTGGAGTGGAGTGTGTGGAGTGGAGTGAGTGGAGTGGAGTGTGAGGAGTGTGTGGTGTGGTGTGGAGTGGAGTGTGTGGTGTGGAGTGGAGTGTGTGGAGTGGAGTGTGTGGAGTGGAATATGTGGAGTGGAGTGTGTGGAGTGGAGTTGAGTGTGTGGAGTGGAGTGGAGTGTGTGGAGTGGAGGGTGTGGAGTGTGTGGATTGGAGTGTGTGGATTGGAGTGTGTAGAGTGGAGTGTGTAGATTGTGTGGAGTGGAATGGAGTGAGTGGAGTGGAGTGGAGTGGAGTGGAGTGGAGTGGAGGGTGTGGAGTGGAGTGTGTGGATTGGAGTGTGTGGATTGGAGTGTGTGGATCGGAGTGTGTGGAGTGTGTGGAGTGGAGTGGAGTGTTTGAGGAGTGGAGTGGAGAGAGTGAGGAGTGGAGTGGAGTGTGTGGAGTGGAGTGTGTGGAGTGGAGTGGAGTGTGTGGAGTGGAGTGGAGTGTGTGAGGAGTGGAGTGTGTGGAGTGGAGTGGAGTGTGTGGAGTGGAGTGGAGTAGTGTGTGGAGTGGAGTGTGTGGAGTGGAGTTTGTGGAGTGGATTGTTTGGAGTGTGTGGAGTGGAGTGAAGTGTGTGGAGTGGCATGTGTGGAGTGTAGTGGAGTGTTTGGAGTGGAGTGTGTGGAGTGGAGTATGTGGAGTGTCTGGTGTGGTATGGAGTGTGTGGTGTGGAGTGGAATGTATGGAGTGGAGTGTGTGGATTGGAGTGAGTGGAGTGGAGTGAATGGAGTGTGTGGAGTGAGTGGAGTGGAGTGAGTTGAGTAGATTGTGTGGAGTGGAGTGGAGTAGAGTGTGTGGAGTGGAGTGTGTGGAGTGGAGTGTGTTGAGAGGAGTGGAGTGTGAAGAGTGGAGTGTGTGGAGTGGAGTGAGTGGAGTGCGTGGCGTGAGTGGAGTGAGTTGAGTTGAGTGTGTGGAGTGGTGTGAAGTGTGTGGAGTGGAGTGTGTGGAGTAGAGTGTGTGGAGTGGAGTGTGTGGAGTGGAGTATGTGGAGTGGAGTGTGTGCAGTGGAGTGAGTGGAGTGTGTGGAGTGAGTGGAGTGGAGAGAGTTGAGTGGAGTGTGTGGAGTGGAGTGTGTGGAAAGGAGTGTGTGGAGTGGAGTGTGTGGAGTGGAGTGTGTGGAGTAGAGTAGAGTGTGTGGAGTGGAGTGTGTGGAGTGGAGCATGTGGAGTGGAGTGAGTGGAGTGGAGTGTGTGGAGTGGAGTGTGTGGAAAGGAGTGTGTGGAGTGGAGTGTGTGGAGTGGAGTGTATGGAATAGAGTAGAGTATGTGGAGTGGAGTGTGTGGAGTGGAGTGGAGTGTGAGGAGTGGAGTGTGTGGAGTGGAGTGGAGTGTGTGGAGTGTGTGGACTGGAGTGGAGTCTGTGGAGTGGAGTGTGTGGAGTGGAGTAGAATGTGTGGAGTGGAGTGTGTGGAGTGGTGTGTGTGGAGTCGAGTCGAGTGTGTGGAGTGGAGTGTGTGGAGTGGAGTGTGTAAAGTGGAGTGGAGTGGAGTGTGTGCAGTGGAGTGATTGGAGTGGAGTGTGTGGAGTGGAGTGTGTGGAGTGTGTGGAGTGGAGTGTGTGGAGTGGAGTGTGTGGAGTGGAGTGGAGTGTGTGAGGAGTGGAGTGGAGAGTGTGAGGAGTGGGGTGGAGTGTGTGGCGTGTGTGGAGTGGAGTGTGTGGAGTAGCGTGGAGTGGAGTAGAATGTGTGTATTGGAGTGGAGTGTGTGGAGTGGAGTGTGTGGAGTGGAGTGTGTGGAGTGGAGTGTGTGGAGTGGAGTGTGTGGAGTGGAGTGGAGTGTGTGGAGTGGAGTGGAGTCTGTGGAGTGGAGTGTGTGGAGTGGAGTGTGTGGAGTGGAGTGGAGTGTGTGGAGTGGTATGGAGTGGAGTGTGTGGAGTGGAGTATGTGGAGTGGAGTGGAGTGTGTAGAGTGTGTGGAGTGGAGTGGAGTGTGTGAAGTGGGTGGAGTGGAGTGTGTTGATTGGAGTGGAGAGTGTGGAATAGAGTGGAGTGTGTGGAGTGGAGTGTGTGGAGTGGAGTATGTGGAGTGGAGTGTGTGGAGTGGAGTGGAGTGTGTGAAGTGGAGTGTGTGGAGTGGAGTGGAGTGGAGTGGAGTGTGTGGAGTGGAGTGTGTGGAGTGGAGTGTGTGGAGTAGAGTGGAGTGGAGTGTGTGGAGTGGAGTGGAGTGGAGTGGAGTGGAGTGTGAGGAGTTGTGAGAAGTTGGCCTGGTATATGATGCTCACTAGTTAAAGTGATCACCTTGTACCATGCCAAGCAACCCTTATGGTGTGGTTGTAAGTCAACCTTTTCGGACTAGCTGCCCTAGTGGTAGCGTAGGCTAAGCAGTCTTTGAGGCTAAACTCGTGAAGCGTGTTAAGCCAGCTGTTTTACCAAATGCAACCCCCTTTTATACCAATGAAAGGACACCACACAGATATATATTCAAAATATATATGTATTTATTTCTCAAAGTAACCCCTAGTCTCTTTATGAGCACAGGAGCACAAATCGTCAAACAAGATTACAGTAGAATACACAGAAGTTGCACTTTATATGGATAGGCCCTGGTGGCCACTCAAACCATATACTAAAATAGTGGTATAAGTACCACGAACAGAAAAGGGAAAAGGCCTAGGGCCTCTAGAATCGCTGGGCCTACAAGGAGCTAACGTCAGTTAGTGACCAGGAGGTCCACGGTTGGCGTGTGCAGAGCAAATAGTCACACGCTGTGAGAAGTTGGCCTGGTATATGATGCTCACTAGTTAAAGTGATCACCTTGTACCATGCCAAGCAACCCTTATGGTGTGGTTGTAAGTCAACCTTTTCGGACTAGCTGCCCTAGTGGTAGCGTAGGCTAAGCAGTCTTTGAGGCTAAACTCGTGATGCGTGTTAAGCAAGCTGTTTTACCAATAGTAACCCCCTTTTATACCAATGAAAGGACACCACACAGATATATATTCAAAATATATATGTATTTATTTATCAAAGTAACCCCTAGTCTCTTTATGAGCACAGGAGCACAAATCGTCAAACAAGATTATCACAGAATACACAGAAGTTGCACTTTATATGGATAGGCCCTGGTGGCCACTCAAACCATATACTAAAATAGTGGTATAAGTACCACGAACAGAAAAGGGAAAAGGCCTAGGGCCTCTGGAATCGCTGGGCCTACAAGGAGCTAACGTCAGTTAGTGACCAGGAGGTCCACGGGTGGCGTGTGCAGAGCAAATAGTCACACGCGTGCTCCCATAGGTTTCAATGGGTGCGTAAAAAGTACAAAGTTACTGCAAAAGGAATCTTCCGGATGACCTAGGAACTTAAGATTTGGAACACAGGCACTAGAGATGTATTACTACACATGGGCACCGGAGTACCAGCTTTACCTCACCCACAGGAAGCGGGTGCATAGGCCTCAAAGTGCGTCGGGTTTCTTCTATCTGTTCCGTTGAGCCTGGGACAAAGATGCTGCAGGCGGTCGGTCGGGAAGAGATGCAGTGGATCCAAGAGTGGATCGGAGATGTTGAAGACCTGTAAGCAGAGGGGACAGTGTTCACAGTCACTAGCCAGTGACCAGCGTGGCACCAGGTGGGTACCAGGCGATGTCGGGTGCAAACAGGTGATGAGGGGTAGCTTGTCTCCGCAGCCACGTGGTCCCTGAAGGTCGACGACGTCCAGGAGTCGGCTCACGAGCTGTCCCACGCAGGCTCTCGCTGTCGGCGGTGTCGGCGACTTGATCGAAGCAAACAAGCCTTGGCAAAAGCAATTGCAGGAGGATTCGGAAATCAGCTGTTGGTTCTGACCAGCAAGGTCAGAGGGATTGCTCCTTTGGAGGGGAGCAAGGGCCAGTCTGGAGCAACCAGACCAGCGGTGTTTGTCGTAGATTTCGTCGCCAAGATGGCCACTAGCCAGCGGGCCAGCAACCGGTTAGGCGCGTCGAGTGGCAAAATGCAGAAGGGCCCCACGCAGATCGTGGAGATGCTGGAGGGCTCACCTTTGGTGCAGATGCTGCTCGAGGGTTGGGCTTCTCAGGACCCAAAGCACAACTTGGAGGGAGCCTCGGTTGTTGCACTGGTCAGCTTGTCGTAGTCGTTCCAAGATGGCTGGCTCCACGTGTCTCGGTGCCTCCACGGGTCTCCTCTTTGCAGGGACTGTGGATCGGGCGGTGAGAGGTCTGGAGGTCCAGGTCTTGTCAGTCTCTGGGCTCGGGCTCCGGCGGGAGGCGGCGGCAAAGCAGACGGTGATTCGCTGGATGGTGCTTGCGTTAGCAAGGTGGTCACTCCCTGACCACAGGGGAGATTTTCTTCAGTCTTCTGTGCAGCAGAATGTCGAAGTTCCCGTCTTCTTCTTAGTTTCAAGTTGATTCCAGGATGTCTGAAGTCTTAGGACACAGCTCCTACCTTTAAGCGGATTCTAGGGGCCGGACTACCTGCTAGGTCCCTCCCTATGGGTGGGACCAGGAAGGGGGGTGGTTACACCCCCAATCCTTTGTCCAGCTCGCCCCAGGCCCGGGACTGGTGTGCCCCAGGACCGGTTTGAACTGGCATATGCACCGAGGCTCCTTGTGAGCCACAGGCATGTCTGGTTTCTTTCAAGCCCTATGTGAGAAGTTGGCCTGGTATATGCTGTTCACTAGTTCTAGTGACCACCTTGTACCATGCCAAGCAACCCTTATGGTGTGGTTGTAAGTCAACCTTTTTGGACTAGCTGCCCTAGTGGTAGCGTAGGCTAAGCAGTCTTTGAGGCTAAACTCGTGATGCGTGTTAAGCAAGCTGTTTTACCAATAGTAACCCCCTTTTATACCAATGAAAGGACACCACACAGATATATATTCAAAATATATATGTATTTATTTCTCAAAGTAACCCCTAGTCTCTTTATGAGCACAGGAGCACAAATCGTCAAACAAGATTATCACAGAATACACAGAAGTTGCACTTTATATGGATAGGCCCTGGTGGCCACTCGAACCATATACTAAAATAGTGGTATAAGTACCACGAACAGAAAAGGGAAAAGGCCTAAGGCCTCTAGAATCGCTGGGCCTACAAGGAGCTAACGTCAGTTAGTGACCAGGAGGTCCACGGGTGGCGTGTGCAGAGCAAATAGTCACACGCGTGCTCCCATAGGTTTCAATGGGTGCGTAAAAAGTACAAAGTTACTGCAAAAGGAATCTTCCGGATGACCTAGGAACTTAAGATTTGGAACACAGGCACTAGAGATGTAATACTACACTTGGGCACAGGTGTGCCAGCTTTACCTCACCCACAGGAAGCGGGTGCATAGGCCTCGAAGTGCGTCGGGTTTCTTCTATCTGTTCCGTGGGGCCTGTAGACAAAAGTGCTGCAGGCGGTCGGTCGGGAAGAGATGCAGTGGATCCAAGAGTGGATCGGAGATGTTGAAGACCTGTAAGCAGAGGGGACAGTGTTCACAGTCACTAGCCAGTGACCAGCGTGGCACCAGGTGGGTACCAGGCGATGTCGGGTGCAAACAGGTGATGAGGGGTAGCTTGTCTCCGCAGCCACGTGGTCCCTGAAGGTCGACGACGTCCAGGAGTCGGCTCACGAGCTGTCCCACGCAGGCTCTCGCTGTCGGCGGTGTCGGCGACTTGATCGAAGCAAACAAGCCTTGGCAAAAGCAATTGCAGGAGGATTCGGAAATCAGCTGTTGGTTCTGACCAGCAAGGTCAGAGGGATTGCTCCTTTGGAGGGGAGCAAGGGCCAGTCTGGAGCAACCAGACCAGCGGTGTTTGTCGTAGATTTCGTCGCCAAGATGGCCACTAGCCAGCGGGCCAGCAACCGGTTAGGCGCGTCGAGTGGCAAAATGCAGAAGGGCCCCACGCAGATCGTGGAGATGCTGGAGGGCTCACCTTTGGTGCAGATGCTGCTCGAGGGTTGGGCTTCTCAGGACCCAAAGCACAACTTGGAGGGAGCCTCGGTTGTTGCACTGGTCAGCTTGTCGTAGTCGTTCCAAGATGGCTGGCTCCACGTGTCTCGGTGCCTCCACGGGTCTCCTCTTTGCAGGGACTGTGGATCGGGCGGTGAGAGGTCTGGAGGTCCAGGTCTCGTCAGTCTCTGGGCTCGGGCTCCGGCGGGAGGCGGCGGCAAAGCAGACGGTGATTCGCTGGATGGTGCTTGCGTTAGCAAGGTGGTCACTCCCTGACCACAGGGGAGATTTTCTTCAGTCTTCTGTGCAGCAGAATGTCGAAGTTCCCGTCTTCTTCTTAGTTTCAAGTTGATTCCAGGATGTCTGAAGTCTTAGGACACAGCTCCTACCTTTAAGCGGATTCTAGGGGCCGGACTACCTGCTAGGTCCCTCCCTATGGGTGGGACCAGGAAGGGGGGTGGTTACACCCCCAATCCTTTGTCCAGCTCGCCCCAGGCCCGGGACTGGTGTGCCCCAGGACCGGTTTGAACTGGCATATGCACCGAGGCTCCTTGTGAGCCACAGGCATGTCTGGTTTCTTTCAAGCCCTACCTGACCAATACACAAAATCCTGTCTGGGGTGGTGCACGCACCTCCCCTGGCAGGAAACCCTTTGTCCACACCTCCCAAGCTGGAAGGACTCCCAGCAGCAGGAGGGCAGACTTGTGTCTGTGGTGGCAGCATCCATTTTGTGGAGCTGAGGCTATGTCTGATTTTACCCGGGTTTCAGGTACTGTACATGTCGTGTCCCTCTAGAAGGGTGGAATGCTAACCCCGTCGCCAGAATTGGCGAGGGGTTAGTATTCCAATTCGTATGACACCTTACTCGACATGTTTTGATAAAGCCAAACCAAAGATAGCATTTAACCGCGAGGTTCATAATGCACTTAAGAGTATATGGTATGACGATATCTGGAAACAGTAGAAGGAAGTTGTTCCGACCACTGCAGACAGGCTCAGCTCATGCCAGAGCACCATCTCACATGGAACCAAGCACTCTGCCTTCAGGATTGTTAAGGCCTGCCATAGGAGTGACTTATAGGTTACCAGGTGTCCCATTTAAGGTTAGGTATAGGTATACTACACCTAAGTAAGAGGTGATTACACCAACTTACCCCAGCTGAGTGATCAGCCAGTTGTGTCAAATTGTTAGGCCAAGCCTGGGGTGGCATAATACATGCTGCAGCCCTTGGCAGGCCTTGGGTACACCAATGCCCTGGGTACCTAGTGTACACTGGTACAGGGGCTGACAGGGTGATCCACTTCCAATTGGTTATGCACCTAGGGTGCATAGTTTTAATTTAGTAGAGAGAACAGCAGGCTGGGGGTCTGATTGGCAGGCCCACAGCCTCAATATGTCAAAAACCAGTGAAGCAAAAAGCAAAAATTTGGGGTGACCATAGGATAGCAGACCCTACTCTCCTACACAACCCCCCCCCAAACGCTGGGACATTAAACTAGCCTTGACCAGTCTCGTCTTCATGTCCTAAGTGGAAGTACCTGGAGAGACCATCTGCATTCCCATGGTCAGTACCTGGCCGGTGCTCCACTGTAAAGTCCATCCCCTGTAGGGAAATGGACCACCTAAGCAGTTTGGGGTTTTCACCCTTCATCTGATTTAGCCACAAGAGGGGCTTATGGTCGGTCTGAATCTTGAAGTGAGTGCCAAACAAGTATGGCCTCAGCTTCTTCAGGGCCCACACCACAGCAAAGGCCTCCCTCTCAATAGCTGACCAATTCTTCTCTCTGGGGGTCAACCTTCTGCTAATAAAAGCAATGGGTTGGTCTTGACCATCTACATTAAGTTGTGACAGCACAGCTCCCACACCCAACTCAGAAGCATCTGTTTGGACAATAAACTCTTTGGAGTAGTCAGGACTTTTCAGGATAGGTGCAGAGCACATGGCCTCCTTCAGGTCATCAAATGCCTTTTGACAGCTTACTGTCCACTGAACCTTTTTGGGCATCTTCTTGGATGTCAGATCATTAAGAGGAGTCACAATGGACCCATAGTTCTTAACAAACTTCCTGTAATACCCAGTCAAGCCCAAGAAAGCTCGAACTTGAGTCTGGGTGGTTGGAGGGGACCAGTCCTTGATGGATTGTATCTTACTCTCCAGTGGTTGAACTTGGCCTCCACCTACAAGGTGGCCCAAATATACAACCTTACTCTGCCCTATCTGGCACTTAGTAGCCTTGATAGTGAGGCCTGCCCTTTGCAGAGCCTCAAGAGCCTTCTTCAGGTGGATCAGGTGATCCTCCCAGGTGGAACTAAAGACAGCAATGTCATCAAGATATGCTGCGCAAAAGTCATCCAACCCAGTAAGGACTTGGTTCACCAGCCTTTGGAAGGTGGCAGGTGCATTCTTCAGACCAAAGGGCATCACCACAAACTGATAATGCCCACCTGGGGTTGAGAATGCTGTTTTGGCCTTAGACTCCTCAGCTAACCTGATTTGCCAATAGCCAGCTGTCAAGTCAAATGTGCTCAAAAACTTTGCAGAAGCTAGTTTGTCTATGAGCTCATCTGCCCTTGGAATAGGGTGTGCATCTGTCCTGGTGACAGCATTGAGTCCTCTGTAATCCACACAGAACCTCATCTCTCTCTTGCCATCTTTGGTGTGAGGTTTGGGGACCAGAACCACTGGGCTAGCCCAGGGGCTCTCTGAGGGTTCAATGACACCTAATTCCAGCATCTTATGTACCTCAGCCTTTATACAGTCCCTGACGTGGTCAGGTTGTCTGTAAAGTTTGTTCTTTACAGGCAGACTGTCACCAGTGTCCACAACATGGGTACACCAGTCAGTTTGACTAGGTATCAAGGAAAACATATGTGAAAATGATTGTAGAACCTGTCTACATTCAGTCTGCTGATGGGCAGTGAGGTTGCCTCCAAGGGTCACTCCTTCAACTGAGCCATCTTCAGGGTTCTGAGACAACAGGTCTGGGAGAGGGTCACTCTCTTCCTCCTGTCCCTCATCTGTAGCCATGAGCAAGCCCATGTCTGCCCTGTCAACATATGCTTTAAGCCTGTTAACATGGAGTACCCTGTGGGGACTCCTGGGAGTTCCTAGGTCGACCAAGTAGGTGACCTCTCCCTTCTTTTCCAGGATTGTATGGGGTCCAGACCATTTGTCTTGGAGTGCTGCTGGGGCCACTGGCTCCAACACCCATACCTTCTGTCCTGGCTGAAACTCAACCAAGACAGCCTTTTGGTCATGCCAAGCTTTCTGTAAGGCCTGGCTTGCCTCAAGGTTTTTGGATGCCTTCTCCATATACTCAGCCATCCTGGAGCGGAGACCAAGTACATAGTCCACTATGTCTAGCTTAGGCTTTTTGAGAGGTAACTCCCATCCTTCCTTCACCAAACACAGTGGGCCTCTCACAGGGTGCCCAAACAACAATTCAAAGGGGCTGTAGCCAACTCCTTTTTGTGGGACCTCCCTGTAAGCAAACAGAAGGCAGGGTAGAAGGATATCCCATCTTCGCCTGAGCTTTTCAGGTAATCCTTTGATCATACCCTTTAGGGTCTTGTTGAATCTCTCAACAAGCCCATTGCATTGTGGGTGATAAGGGGTGGTGAACTTGTAGTTGACACCACATTCCTTCCACATAGCTGTCAAGTATCCTGACATAAAGTTGGTACCTCTGTCAGATACTACCTCCTTAGGAAACCCTACTCTGGAGAATACTCCCAGCAGGGCCCTGGCCACAACAGGTGCTGTAGTGGTCCTAAGGGGAATTGCCTCTGGATACCTGGTGGCATGATCCACTACCACCAGTATAAATCTGTGCCCAGATGCAGTGGGAGGATCCATGGGACCCACTATGTCTATTCCCACTCTTTCAAAGGGAACCCCCACCACAGGTAGTGGTATCAGGGGGGCCTTTGTTGTGCCACCTGATTTGCCACTGGCTTGGCAGGTAACACAGGAGCGACAAAACTCCTTTGTATCTTCATTCATATGGGGCCAGTGAAAGTGAGGGACAAGCCTGTCCCAAGTCTTGTTCTGGCCTAAGTGTCCTGCTAAAGGAATATCATGGGCCAAGGTAAGAAGGAAGCCCCTAAATTGCAGAGGTATAACCAACCTCCTGGTTGCACCAGGCTTGGGGTCTCTAGCCTCTGAATAAAGGAGCCCTTCATCCCAATACACTTTATGGGTACCTTGAGCATTCCCAGCAGCCTCAGCAGCAGCCAGCTGTCTGAGGGGTTCAAGAGAGGGACAGGATAACTGAGCCTGCCTCAAGTCAGCCCTTGAAGGTCCCCCTGTCCCCAGAAACTCAACCTGATCAGGTTCAAGCTCTTCAGGGACAGTTCCTTCAGGGTCCTCTAGATCAGCTTCCTGGGAAGGCTGATCATCACTCTGAGGCAGGGGGGAAGGCACAGCCTTGACCCTCCTGTTCTTCTTCTTGGTAGGTGCTTGGTCCATTGTTCCAGGATCCAAGACCTGAGGTTCAGTGAGGCACTTTTTGGCCTGTGACCTGGTCACAGCAAGGACATGTGATGATATACCTAACATCTCTGCATGAGTCCTGTACTCCACTTCTGACCATAGAGAACTCTCTAGGTCATTGCCCAACAAACATTCTACTGGGAGGTCTGCACTAACCACAACCCTTTTGAGGCCAGTTACCCCTCCCCATGAGAAGTTAACAACTGCCACACTGTGTGAAGTAGTGGCATTGCTGGCATTGGTCACCAGGTAGTTCTCACCTGGTATGTACTGTCCAGGGTCCACAAAGCCTGGTGTCACCATAGTGACACTGGCACATGTGTCCCTGTAGGCTTGAGCCACTTTGTCATTAATTAAAGGAGTCTGTCTGTACTTGCCCAGGTTACTGGGGCTCACAGTCAGGGACAAATCAATGTCCCCATCACAGATCAAGACTGCCTGTGTAAGGGTTCTGTCTAAGTCAGAATCTCCTTCAGTTCCCATAGTGATTCTGTAGGAGAGTAGGGTCTGCTATCCTATGGTCACCCCAAATTTTTGCTTTTTGCTTCACTGGTTTTTGACATATTGAGGCTGTGGGCCTGCCAATCAGACCCCCAGCCTGCTGTTCTCTCTACTAAATTAAAACTATGCACCCTAGGTGCATAACCAATTGGAAGTGGATCACCCTGTCAGCCCCTGTACCAGTGTACACTAGGTACCCAGGGCATTGGTGTACCCAAGGCCTGCCAGGGGCTGCAGCATGTATTATGCCACCCCAGGCTTGGCCTAACAATCTGACACAACTGGCTGATCACTCAGCTGGGGTAAGTTGGTGTAATCACCTCTTACTTAGGTGTAGTATACCTATACCTAACCTTAAATGGGACACCTGGTAACCTATAAGTCACTCCTATGGCAGGCCTTAACAATCCTGAAGGCAGAGTGCTTGGTTCCATGTGAGATGGTGCTCTGGCATGAGCTGAGCCTGTCTGCAGTGGTCGGAACAACTTCCTTCTACTGTTTCCAGATATCGTCATACCATATACTCTTAAGTGCATTATGAACCTCGCGGTTAAATGCTATCTTTGGTTTGGCTTTATCAAAACATGTCGAGTAAGGTGTCATACGAATTGGAATACTAACCCCTCGCCAATTCTGGCGACGGGGTTAGCATTCCACCCTTCTAGAGGGACACGACATGTACAGTACCTGAAACCCGGGTAAAATCAGACATAGCCTCAGCTCCACAAAATGGATGCTGCCACCACAGACACAAGTCTGCCCTCCTGCTGCTGGGAGTCCTTCCAGCTTGGGAGGTGTGGACAAAGGGTTTCCTGCCAGGGGAGGTGCGTGCACCACCCCAGACAGGATTTTGTGTATTGGTCAGGTAGGGCTTGAAAGAAACCAGACATGCCTGTGGCTCACAAGGAGCCTCGGTGCATATGCCAGTTCAAACCGGTCCTGGGGCACACCAGTCCCGGGCCTGGGGCGAGCTGGACAAAGGATTGGGGGTGTAACCACCCCCCTTCCTGGTCCCACCCATAGGGAGGGACCTAGCAGGTAGTCCGGCCCCTAGAATCCGCTTAAAGGTAGGAGCTGTGTCCTAAGACTTCAGACATCCTGGAATCAACTTGAAACTAAGAAGAAGACGGGAACTTCGACATTCTGCTGCACAGAAGACTGAAGAAAATCTCCCCTGTGGTCAGGGAGTGACCACCTTGCTAACGCAAGCACCATCCAGCGAATCAACGTCTGCTTTGCCGCCGCCTCCCGCCGGAGCCCGAGCCCAGAGACTGACAAGACCTGGACCTCCAGACCTCTCACCGCCCGATCCACAGTCCCTGAAAAGAGGAGACCCGTGGAGGCACCGAGACACGTGGAGCCAGCCATCTTGGAACGACTACGACAAGCTGACCAGTGCAACAACCGAGGCTCCCTCCAAGTTGTGCTTTGGGTCCTGAGAAGCCCAACCCTCGAGCAGCATCTGCACCAAAGGTGAGCCCTCCAGCATCTCCACGATCTGCGTGGGGCCCTTCTGCATTTTGCCACTCGACGCGCCTAACCGGTTGCTGGCCCGCTGGCTAGTGGCCATCTTGGCGACGAAATCTACGACAAACACCGCTGGTCTGGTTGCTCCAGACTGGCCCTTGCTCCCCTCCAAAGGAGCAATCCCTCTGACCTTGCTGGTCAGAACCAACAGCTGATTTCCGAATCCTCCTGCAATTGCTTTTGCCAAGGCTTGTTTGCTTCGATCAAGTCGCCGACACCGCCGACAGCGAGAGCCTGCGTGGGACAGCTCGTGAGCCGACTCCTGGACGTCGTCGACCTTCAGGGACCACGTGGCTGCGGAGACAAGCTACCCCTCATCACCTGTTTGCACCCGACATCGCCTGGTACCCACCTGGTGCCACGCTGGTCACTGGCTAGTGACTGTGAACACTGTCCCCTCTGCTTACAGGTCTTCAACATCTCCGATCCACTCTTGGATCCACTGCATCTCTTCCCGACCGACCGCCTGCAGCATCTTTGTCCCAGGCTCAACGGAACAGATAGAAGAAACCCGACGCACTTTGAGGCCTATGCACCCGCTTCCTGTGGGTGAGGTAAAGCTGGTACTCCGGTGCCCATGTGTAGTAATACATCTCTAGTGCCTGTGTTCCAAATCTTAAGTTCCTAGGTCATCCGGAAGATTCCTTTTGCAGTAACTTTGTGCTTTTTACGCACCCATTGAAACCTATGGGAGCACGCGTGTGACTATTTGCTCTGCACACGCCACCCGTGGACCTCCTGGTCACTAACTGACGTTAGCTCCTCGTAGGCCCAGCGATTCTAGAGGCCCTAGGCCTTTTCCCTTTTCTGTTCGTGGTACTTATACCACTATTTTAGTATATGGTTTGAGTGGCCACCAGGGCCTATCCATATAACGTGCAACTTCTGTGTATTCTGTGATAATCTTGTTTGACGATTTGTGCTCCTGTGCTCATAAAGAGACTAGGGGTTACTTTGAGAAATAAATACATATATATTTTGAATATATATCTGTGTGGTGTCCTTTCATTGGTATAAAAGGGGGTTACTATTGGTAAAACAGCTTGCTTAACACGCTTCACGAGTTTAGCCTCAAAGACTGCTTAGCCTACGCTACCACTAGGGCAGCTAGTCCAAAAAGGTTGACTTACAACCACACCATAAGGGTTGCTTGGCATGGTACAAGGTGGTCACTAGAACTAGTGAACAGCATATACCAGGCCAACTTCTCACATTGGTGAGCAGCGGTTGGATTTGAGCTTGCTGTGTTTTACCATTGTAATCTCTTGGTTACCAATTGAAAGATCACATAGGTACCTGTAGGTACATATAAAACAAGATTAGATATACTTAAGTTCTACTGAACTTAGTTGTTGTAGAGCAAAGGGAGTAGCACACCCTGACTACAACTACTAGATAGGTTTAGTAGGTAAACCCAAGTGTAGGTAGATTGCAACACATCCACCCACACTTAAGAGCAATGGCCGGGGCAGAGGGGTCCACTGTACCCATCTCTGTCGAGAGTGACCCCCAGAGGGCACCAACCAGCTTTGCTACCCTTAATCAGAATGAGCTCAGGCATTTGGCAACTCTTAGAGGCCTTAAACAGCCCAAGAACCCAAACTCTGCTGAGCTCAGAGAGCTCTTACAGAATGATGAGAATCAGAGAGCACTCAAGAAAGCTTCCCAGTTAGCCCCCTTAGGGACAGGAACAGGAGGCCCCCCTTCTAAAGATGCCACTGAAGTACCCCTTCCCAATAGTCACCCCTTAGATGGGATGCCTACCACAGAGGATGAGAGTGAAAAGGATACTGACAGTAGTGAGGATGAAGGGAGAACTAGCCCAGTGCCAAGTATTATACTTGGCCCAGCTAAACCAAGGCTATTGGGGACTGACAGTGGGTTCAACCCACTGGATCTCCCCAGTGGACTTAACACAGGGCTTGGAAGGCAAAGGAATCGCTCAGGTGACTCCAATGCTTCCCATGGCTCTAGAGGCTCTCAAGGTCACTCCAGGAGAAGGATGACCACCCCTCAGAGGAGGGAACATGAGGCCAAGATGCAAGAGGCTCAGCTGAGGATCAGGAAGCAGGAGCTAGAAGTAGCCCTGATGGAAGAGAAACTTAGCAAGGCTAGACAGCATAAAGAGAGTGGGTCTATACCCACTGGTGGCAGCATTGTCCCTAAGGACAAAGATAGGGTTTTCGATAATAGAAACCTGTCTAAGGTTGTGCCCCCCTACAAAAGTGGGGATGACATCCACAAGTGGATAACTGCTCTTGAGAGAGCCTGCAAAGTACAGCAGGTTCCTGAAGATCAGTGGGCAGCAATCCTCTGGCTCTCCTTTGAAGGAAGAGGCAGAGACAGACTCCTCACTGTTAGAGAAGAGGATGTCAGAAACTACAGAGTCCTGAAGAGTGTTCTGGTAGATGGGTTAGGCTTAACCACTGAACAGTACAGGTTAATGTTCAGAGACACCCAAAAGACACAGACTCAGGACTGGTCTGAATACATTGAATGTGCCACTAAGGCTTTGGAGGGTTGGTTGCTGGGAAGTAAGGTATCTGATTTTACAGGATTGTATAATTTGATGATGAGAGAACAGATTTTAAATAACTGTCAAAACCAGCAACTGCATCAACACTTGGTTGACTCTGATCTGACCTCTCCCCAAGAATTGGGAAAGAAGGCAGACAAATGGGTCAGAACCAGGGTTAAGCAAAAGAACCAGAACCAGGGCCAAGGGGGTGATCAGAAGAAAACAGACCAAAAGGGTGGAGATCAGAAACCTAAAGACCAGAAGTCTTCAACAGGGCCCCAAACTACTGCTAAGGAGGGTGGGTCCCAACAGTCCAAGAAGAAGAAAGAAGGTCAGAAGAAACCCTGGTGCAATCATTGTAAAAATACAACTCACTGGACTAGTGATTGCAAAAAGGGTGGAGCCCCCAACACTGTTGCCCCTAAGGCACCTGCTCCCAGTACTACTGTTAGCAGTGTTGGTCCCCAGACAAAGGGTGTAGTGGGAATCACTATGGGAACTGAAGGAGATTCTGACTTAGACAGAACCCTTACACAGGCAGTCTTGATCTGTGATGGGGACATTGATTTGTCCCTGACTGTGAGCCCCAGTAACCTGGGCAAGTACAGACAGACTCCTTTAATAAATGAAAAAGTGGCTCAAGCTTACAGGGACACATGTGCCAGTGTCACTATGGTGACACCAGGCTTTGTGGACCCTGGACAGTACATACCAGGTGAGAACTACCTGGTGACCAATGCCAGCAATGCCACTACTTCACATAGTGTGGCAGTTGTTAACTTCTCATGGGGAGGGGTAACTGGCCTCAAAAGGGTTGTGGTTAGTGCAGACCTCCCAGTAGAATGTTTGTTGGGCAATGACCTAGAGAGTTCTCTATGGTCAGAAGTGGAGTACAGGACTCATGCAGAGATGTTAGGTATATCATCACATGTCCTTGCTGTGACCAGGTCACAGGCCAAAAAGTGCCTCACTGAACCACAGGTCTTGGATCCTGGAACAATGGACCAAGCACCTACCAAGAAGAAGAACAGGAGGGTCAAGGCTGTGCCTTCCCCCCTGCCTCAGAGTGATGATCAGCCTTCCCAGGAAGCTGATCTAGAGGACCCTGAAGGAACTGTCCCTGAAGAGCTTGAACCTGATCAGGTTGAGTTTCTGGGGACAGGGGGACCTTCAAGGGCTGACTTGAGGCAGGCTCAGTTATCCTGTCCCTCTCTTGAACCCCTCAGACAGCTGGCTGCTGCTGAGGCTGCTGGGAATGCTCAAGGTACCCATAAAGTGTATTGGGATGAAGGGCTCCTTTATTCAGAGGCTAGAGACCCCAAGCCTGGTGCAACCAGGAGGTTGGTCATACCTCTGCAATTTAGGGGCTTCCTTCTTACCTTGGCCCATGATATTCCTTTAGCAGGACACCTAGGCCAGAACAAGACCTGGGACAGACTTGTCCCTCACTTTCACTGGCCTCATATGAATGAAGATACAAAGGAGTTTTGTCGCTCCTGTGTTACCTGCCAAGCCAGTGGCAAATCAGGTGGCACAACAAAGGCCCCCCTGATACCACTACCTGTGGTGGGGGTTCCCTTTGAAAGAGTGGGAATAGACATAGTGGGTCCCATGGATCCTCCCACTGCATCTGGGCACAGATTTATACTGGTGGTAGTGGATCATGCCACCAGGTATCCAGAGGCAATTCCCCTTAGGACCACTACAGCTCCTGTTGTGGCCAGGGCCCTGCTGGGAGTATTCTCCAGAGTGGGGTTTCCTAAGGAGGTAGTATCTGACAGAGGTACCAACTTTATGTCAGGATACTTGACAGCTATGTGGAAGGAATGTGGTGTCAACTACAAGTTCACCACCCCTTATCACCCACAATGCAATGGGCTTGTTGAGAGATTCAACAAGACCCTAAAGGGTATGATCAAAGGATTACCTGAAAAGCTCAGGCGAAGATGGGATATCCTTCTACCCTGCCTTCTGTTTGCTTACAGAGAGGTCCCACAAAAAGGAGTTGGCTACAGCCCCTTTGAATTGTTGTTTGGGCACCCTGTGAGAGGCCCACTGTGTTTGGTGAAGGAAAGGATGGGAGTTACCTCTCAAAAAGCCTAAGCTAGACATAGTGGACTATGTACTTGGTCTCCGCTCCAGGATGGCTGAGTATATGGAGAAGGCATCTAAAAACCTTGAGGCAAGCCAGGCCTTACAGAAAGCTTGGCATGACCAAAAGGCTGTCTTGGTTGAGTATCAGCCAGGACAGAAGGTATGGGTGTTGGAGCCGGTGGCCCCAGCAGCACTCCAAGACAAATGGTCTGGACCCCATACAATCCTGGAAAAGAAGGGAGAGGTCACCTACTTGGTGGACCTAGGAACTCCCAGGAGTCCCCACAGGGTACTCCATGTTAACAGGCTTAAAGCATATGTTGACAGGGCAGACATGGGCTTGCTCATGGCTACAGATGAGGGACAGGAGGAAGAGAGTGACCCTCTCCCAGACCTGTTGTCTCAGAACCCTGAAGATGGCTCAGTTGAAGGAGTGACCCTTGGAGGCAACCTCACTGCCCATCAGCAGACTGAATGTAGACAGGTTCTACAATCATTTTCACATATGTTTTCCTTGATACCTAGTCAAACTGACTGGTGTACCCATGTTGTGGACACTGGTGACAGTCTGCCTGTAAAGAACAAACTTTACAGACAACCTGACCACGTCAGGGACTGTATAAAGGCTGAGGTACATAAAATGCTGGAATTAGGTGTCATTGAACCCTCAGAGAGCCCCTGGGCTAGCCCAGTGGTTCTGGTCCCCAAACCTCACACCAAAGATGGCAAGAGAGAGATGAGGTTCTGTGTGGACTACAGAGGACTCAATGCTGTCACCAGGACAGATGCACACCCTATTCCAAGGGCAGATGAGCTCATAGACAAACTAGCTTCTGCAAAGTTTTTGAGCACATTTGACTTGACAGCTGGCTATTGGCAAATCAGGTTAGCTGAGGAGTCTAAGGCCAAAACAGCATTCTCAACCCCAGGTGGGCATTATCAGTTTGTGGTGATGCCCTTTGGTCTGAAGAATGCACCTGCCACCTTCCAAAGGCTGGTGAACCAAGTCCTTACTGGGTTGGATGACTTTTGCGCAGCATATCTTGATGACATTGCTGTCTTTAGTTCCACCTGGGAGGATCACCTGATCCACCTGAAGAAGGCTCTTGAGGCTCTGCAAAGGGCAGGCCTCACTATCAAGGCTACTAAGTGCCAGATAGGGCAGAGTAAGGTTGTGTATTTGGGCCACCTTGTAGGTGGGGGCCAAGTTCAACCACTGGAGAGTAAGATACAGTCCATCAAGGATTGGTCCCCTCCAACCACCCAGACTCAAGTTCGAGCTTTCTTGGGCTTGACTGGGTATTACAGGAAGTTTGTTAAGAACTATGGGTCCATTGTGACTCCTCTTAATGATCTGACATCCAAGAAGATGCCCAAAAAGGTTCAGTGGACAGTAAGCTGTCAAAAGGCATTTGATGACCTGAAGGAGGCCATGTGCTCTGCACCTATCCTGAAAAGTCCTGACTACTCCAAAGAGTTTATTGTCCAAACAGATGCTTCTGAGTTGGGTGTGGGAGCTGTGCTGTCACAACTTAATGTAGATGGTCAAGACCAACCCATTGCTTTTATTAGCAGAAGGTTGACCCCCAGAGAGAAGAATTGGTCAGCTATTGAGAGGGAGGCCTTTGCTGTGGTGTGGGCCCTGAAGAAGCTGAGGCCATACTTGTTTGGCACTCACTTCAAGATTCAGACCGACCATAAGCCCCTCTTGTGGCTAAATCAGATGAAGGGTGAAAACCCCAAACTGCTTAGGTGGTCCATTTCCCTACAGGGGATGGACTTTACAGTGGAGCACCGGCCAGGTACTGACCATGGGAATGCAGATGGTCTCTCCAGGTACTTCCACTTAGGACATGAAGACGAGACTGGTCAAGGCTAGTTTAATGTCCCAGCGTTTGGGGGGGGGTTGTGTAGGAGAGTAGGGTCTGCTATCCTATGGTCACCCCAAATTTTTGCTTTTTGCTTCACTGGTTTTTGACATATTGAGGCTGTGGGCCTGCCAATCAGACCCCCAGCCTGCTGTTCTCTCTACTAAATTAAAACTATGCACCCTAGGTGCATAACCAATTGGAAGTGGATCACCCTGTCAGCCCCTGTACCAGTGTACACTAGGTACCCAGGGCATTGGTGTACCCAAGGCCTGCCAGGGGCTGCAGCATGTATTATGCCACCCCAGGCTTGGCCTAACAATCTGACACAACTGGCTGATCACTCAGCTGGGGTAAGTTGGTGTAATCACCTCTTACTTAGGTGTAGTATACCTATACCTAACCTTAAATGGGACACCTGGTAACCTATAAGTCACTCCTATGGCAGGCCTTAACAATCCTGAAGGCAGAGTGCTTGGTTCCATGTGAGATGGTGCTCTGGCATGAGCTGAGCCTGTCTGCAGTGGTCGGAACAACTTCCTTCTACTGTTTCCAGATATCGTCATACCATATACTCTTAAGTGCATTATGAACCTCGCGGTTAAATGCTATCTTTGGTTTGGCTTTATCAAAACATGTCGAGTAAGGTGTCATACGAATTGGAATACTAACCCCTCGCCAATTCTGGCGACGGGGTTAGCATTCCACCCTTCTAGAGGGACACGACATGTACAGTACCTGAAACCCGGGTAAAATCAGACATAGCCTCAGCTCCACAAAATGGATGCTGCCACCACAGACACAAGTCTGCCCTCCTGCTGCTGGGAGTCCTTCCAGCTTGGGAGGTGTGGACAAAGGGTTTCCTGCCAGGGGAGGTGCGTGCACCACCCCAGACAGGATTTTGTGTATTGGTCAGGTAGGGCTTGAAAGAAACCAGACATGCCTGTGGCTCACAAGGAGCCTCGGTGCATATGCCAGTTCAAACCGGTCCTGGGGCACACCAGTCCCGGGCCTGGGGCGAGCTGGACAAAGGATTGGGGGTGTAACCACCCCCCTTCCTGGTCCCACCCATAGGGAGGGACCTAGCAGGTAGTCCGGCCCCTAGAATCCGCTTAAAGGTAGGAGCTGTGTCCTAAGACTTCAGACATCCTGGAATCAACTTGAAACTAAGAAGAAGACGGGAACTTCGACATTCTGCTGCACAGAAGACTGAAGAAAATCTCCCCTGTGGTCAGGGAGTGACCACCTTGCTAACGCAAGCACCATCCAGCGAATCAACGTCTGCTTTGCCGCCGCCTCCCGCCGGAGCCCGAGCCCAGAGACTGACAAGACCTGGACCTCCAGACCTCTCACCGCCCGATCCACAGTCCCTGAAAAGAGGAGACCCGTGGAGGCACCGAGACACGTGGAGCCAGCCATCTTGGAACGACTACGACAAGCTGACCAGTGCAACAACCGAGGCTCCCTCCAAGTTGTGCTTTGGGTCCTGAGAAGCCCAACCCTCGAGCAGCATCTGCACCAAAGGTGAGCCCTCCAGCATCTCCACGATCTGCGTGGGGCCCTTCTGCATTTTGCCACTCGACGCGCCTAACCGGTTGCTGGCCCGCTGGCTAGTGGCCATCTTGGCGACGAAATCTACGACAAACACCGCTGGTCTGGTTGCTCCAGACTGGCCCTTGCTCCCCTCCAAAGGAGCAATCCCTCTGACCTTGCTGGTCAGAACCAACAGCTGATTTCCGAATCCTCCTGCAATTGCTTTTGCCAAGGCTTGTTTGCTTCGATCAAGTCGCCGACACCGCCGACAGCGAGAGCCTGCGTGGGACAGCTCGTGAGCCGACTCCTGGACGTCGTCGACCTTCAGGGACCACGTGGCTGCGGAGACAAGCTACCCCTCATCACCTGTTTGCACCCGACATCGCCTGGTACCCACCTGGTGCCACGCTGGTCACTGGCTAGTGACTGTGAACACTGTCCCCTCTGCTTACAGGTCTTCAACATCTCCGATCCACTCTTGGATCCACTGCATCTCTTCCCGACCGACCGCCTGCAGCATCTTTGTCCCAGGCTCAACGGAACAGATAGAAGAAACCCGACGCACTTTGAGGCCTATGCACCCGCTTCCTGTGGGTGAGGTAAAGCTGGTACTCCGGTGCCCATGTGTAGTAATACATCTCTAGTGCCTGTGTTCCAAATCTTAAGTTCCTAGGTCATCCGGAAGATTCCTTTTGCAGTAACTTTGTGCTTTTTACGCACCCATTGAAACCTATGGGAGCACGCGTGTGACTATTTGCTCTGCACACGCCACCCGTGGACCTCCTGGTCACTAACTGACGTTAGCTCCTCGTAGGCCCAGCGATTCTAGAGGCCCTAGGCCTTTTCCCTTTTCTGTTCGTGGTACTTATACCACTATTTTAGTATATGGTTTGAGTGGCCACCAGGGCCTATCCATATAACGTGCAACTTCTGTGTATTCTGTGATAATCTTGTTTGACGATTTGTGCTCCTGTGCTCATAAAGAGACTAGGGGTTACTTTGAGAAATAAATACATATATATTTTGAATATATATCTGTGTGGTGTCCTTTCATTGGTATAAAAGGGGGTTACTATTGGTAAAACAGCTTGCTTAACACGCTTCACGAGTTTAGCCTCAAAGACTGCTTAGCCTACGCTACCACTAGGGCAGCTAGTCCAAAAAGGTTGACTTACAACCACACCATAAGGGTTGCTTGGCATGGTACAAGGTGGTCACTAGAACTAGTGAACAGCATATACCAGGCCAACTTCTCACAGATTCCCACTACACCCTTTGTCTGGGGACCAACACTGCTAACAGTAGTACTGGGAGCAGGTGCCTTAGGGGCAACAGTGTTGGGGGCTCCACCCTTTTTGCAATCACTAGTCCAGTGAGTTGTATTTTTACAATGATTGCACCAGGGTTTCTTCTGACCTTCTTTCTTCTTCTTGGACTGTTGGGACCCACCCTCCTTAGCAGTAGTTTGGGGCCCTGTTGAAGACTTCTGGTCTTTAGGTTTCTGATCTCCACCCTTTTGGTCTGTTTTCTTCTGATCACCCCCTTGGCCCTGGTTCTGGTTCTTTTGCTTAACCCTGGTTCTGACCCATTTGTCTGCCTTCTTTCCCAATTCTTGGGGAGAGGTCAGATCAGAGTCAACCAAGTGTTGATGCAGTTGCTGGTTTTGACAGTTATTTAAAATCTGTTCTCTCATCATCAAATTATACAATCCTGTAAAATCAGATACCTTACTTCCCAGCAACCAACCCTCCAAAGCCTTAGTGGCACATTCAATGTATTCAGACCAGTCCTGAGTCTGTGTCTTTTGGGTGTCTCTGAACATTAACCTGTACTGCTCAGTGGTTAAGCCTAACCCATCAACTAGAACACTCTTCAGGACTCTGTAGTTTCTGACATCCTCTTCTCTAACAGTGAGGAGTCTGTCTCTGCCTCTTCCTTCAAAGGAGAGCCAGAGGATTGCTGCCCACTGATCTTCAGGAACCTGCTGTACTTTGCAGGCTCTCTCAAGAGCAGTTATCCACTTGTGGATGTCATCCCCACTTTTGTAGGGGGGCACAACCTTAGACAGGTTTCTATTGTCGAAAACCCTATCTTTGTCCTTAGGGACAATGCTGCCACCAGTGGGTATAGACCCACTCTCTTTATGCTGTCTAGCCTTGCTAAGTTTCTCTTCCATCAGGGCTACTTCTAGCTCCTGCTTCCTGATCCTCAGCTGGGCCTCTTGCATCTTGGCCTCATGTTCCCTCCTCTGAGGGGTGGTCATCCTTCTCCTGGAGTGACCTTGAGAGCCTCTAGAGCCATGGGAAGCATTGGAGTCACCTGAGCGATTCCTTTGCCTTCCAAGCCCTGTGTTAAGTCCACTGGGGAGATCCAGTGGGTTGAACCCACTGTCAGTCCCCAATAGCCTTGGTTTAGCTGGGCCAAGTATAATACTTGGCACTGGGCTAGTTCTCCCTTCATCCTCACTACTGTCAGTATCCTTTTCACTCTCATCCTCTGTGGTAGGCATCCCATCTAAGGGGTGACTATTGGGAAGGGGTACTTCAGTGGCATCTTTAGAAGGGGGGCCTCCTGTTCCTGTCCCTAAGGGGGCTAACTGGGAAGCTTTCTTGAGTGCTCTCTGATTCTCATCATTCTGTAAGAGCTCTCTGAGCTCAGCAGAGTTTGGGTTCTTGGGCTGTTTAAGGCCTCTAAGAGTTGCCAAATGCCTGAGCTCATTCTGATTAAGGGTAGCAAAGCTGGATGGTGCCCTCTGGGGGTCACTCTCAACAGAGATGGGTACAGTGGACCCCTCTGCCCCGGCCATTGCTCTTAAGTGTGGGTGGATGTGTTGCAATCTACCTACACTTGGGTTTACCTACTAAACCTATCTAGTAGTTGTAGTCAGGGTGTGCTACTCCCTTTGCTCTACAACAACTAAGTTCAGTAGAACTTAAGTATATCTAATCTTGTTTTATATGTACCTACAGGTACCTATGTGATCTTTCAATTGGTAACCAAGAGATTACAATGGTAAAACACAGCAAGCTCAAATCCAACCGCTGCTCACCAATGTGAGAAGTTGGCCTGGTATATGCTGTTCACTAGTTCTAGTGACCACCTTGTACCATGCCAAGCAACCCTTATGGTGTGGTTGTAAGTCAACCTTTTTGGACTAGCTGCCCTAGTGGTAGCGTAGGCTAAGCAGTCTTTGAGGCTAAACTCGTGATGCGTGTTAAGCAAGCTGTTTTACCAATAGTAACCCCCTTTTATACCAATGAAAGGACACCACACAGATATATATTCAAAATATATATGTATTTATTTCTCAAAGTAACCCCTAGTCTCTTTATGAGCACAGGAGCACAAATCGTCAAACAAGATTATCACAGAATACACAGAAGTTGCACTTTATATGGATAGGCCCTGGTGGCCACTCGAACCATATACTAAAATAGTGGTATAAGTACCACGAACAGAAAAGGGAAAAGGCCTAAGGCCTCTAGAATCGCTGGGCCTACAAGGAGCTAACGTCAGTTAGTGACCAGGAGGTCCACGGGTGGCGTGTGCAGAGCAAATAGTCACACGCGTGCTCCCATAGGTTTCAATGGGTGCGTAAAAAGTACAAAGTTACTGCAAAAGGAATCTTCCGGATGACCTAGGAACTTAAGATTTGGAACACAGGCACTAGAGATGTAATACTACACTTGGGCACAGGTGTGCCAGCTTTACCTCACCCACAGGAAGCGGGTGCATAGGCCTCGAAGTGCGTCGGGTTTCTTCTATCTGTTCCGTGGGGCCTGTAGACAAAAGTGCTGCAGGCGGTCGGTCGGGAAGAGATGCAGTGGATCCAAGAGTGGATCGGAGATGTTGAAGACCTGTAAGCAGAGGGGACAGTGTTCACAGTCACTAGCCAGTGACCAGCGTGGCACCAGGTGGGTACCAGGCGATGTCGGGTGCAAACAGGTGATGAGGGGTAGCTTGTCTCCGCAGCCACGTGGTCCCTGAAGGTCGACGACGTCCAGGAGTCGGCTCACGAGCTGTCCCACGCAGGCTCTCGCTGTCGGCGGTGTCGGCGACTTGATCGAAGCAAACAAGCCTTGGCAAAAGCAATTGCAGGAGGATTCGGAAATCAGCTGTTGGTTCTGACCAGCAAGGTCAGAGGGATTGCTCCTTTGGAGGGGAGCAAGGGCCAGTCTGGAGCAACCAGACCAGCGGTGTTTGTCGTAGATTTCGTCGCCAAGATGGCCACTAGCCAGCGGGCCAGCAACCGGTTAGGCGCGTCGAGTGGCAAAATGCAGAAGGGCCCCACGCAGATCGTGGAGATGCTGGAGGGCTCACCTTTGGTGCAGATGCTGCTCGAGGGTTGGGCTTCTCAGGACCCAAAGCACAACTTGGAGGGAGCCTCGGTTGTTGCACTGGTCAGCTTGTCGTAGTCGTTCCAAGATGGCTGGCTCCACGTGTCTCGGTGCCTCCACGGGTCTCCTCTTTGCAGGGACTGTGGATCGGGCGGTGAGAGGTCTGGAGGTCCAGGTCTCGTCAGTCTCTGGGCTCGGGCTCCGGCGGGAGGCGGCGGCAAAGCAGACGGTGATTCGCTGGATGGTGCTTGCGTTAGCAAGGTGGTCACTCCCTGACCACAGGGGAGATTTTCTTCAGTCTTCTGTGCAGCAGAATGTCGAAGTTCCCGTCTTCTTCTTAGTTTCAAGTTGATTCCAGGATGTCTGAAGTCTTAGGACACAGCTCCTACCTTTAAGCGGATTCTAGGGGCCGGACTACCTGCTAGGTCCCTCCCTATGGGTGGGACCAGGAAGGGGGGTGGTTACACCCCCAATCCTTTGTCCAGCTCGCCCCAGGCCCGGGACTGGTGTGCCCCAGGACCGGTTTGAACTGGCATATGCACCGAGGCTCCTTGTGAGCCACAGGCATGTCTGGTTTCTTTCAAGCCCTACCTGACCAATACACAAAATCCTGTCTGGGGTGGTGCACGCACCTCCCCTGGCAGGAAACCCTTTGTCCACACCTCCCAAGCTGGAAGGACTCCCAGCAGCAGGAGGGCAGACTTGTGTCTGTGGTGGCAGCATCCATTTTGTGGAGCTGAGGCTATGTCTGATTTTACCCGGGTTTCAGGTACTGTACATGTCGTGTCCCTCTAGAAGGGTGGAATGCTAACCCCGTCGCCAGAATTGGCGAGGGGTTAGTATTCCAATTCGTATGACACCTTACTCGACATGTTTTGATAAAGCCAAACCAAAGATAGCATTTAACCGCGAGGTTCATAATGCACTTAAGAGTATATGGTATGACGATATCTGGAAACAGTAGAAGGAAGTTGTTCCGACCACTGCAGACAGGCTCAGCTCATGCCAGAGCACCATCTCACATGGAACCAAGCACTCTGCCTTCAGGATTGTTAAGGCCTGCCATAGGAGTGACTTATAGGTTACCAGGTGTCCCATTTAAGGTTAGGTATAGGTATACTACACCTAAGTAAGAGGTGATTACACCAACTTACCCCAGCTGAGTGATCAGCCAGTTGTGTCAAATTGTTAGGCCAAGCCTGGGGTGGCATAATACATGCTGCAGCCCTTGGCAGGCCTTGGGTACACCAATGCCCTGGGTACCTAGTGTACACTGGTACAGGGGCTGACAGGGTGATCCACTTCCAATTGGTTATGCACCTAGGGTGCATAGTTTTAATTTAGTAGAGAGAACAGCAGGCTGGGGGTCTGATTGGCAGGCCCACAGCCTCAATATGTCAAAAACCAGTGAAGCAAAAAGCAAAAATTTGGGGTGACCATAGGATAGCAGACCCTACTCTCCTACACCCTACCTGACCAATACACAAAATCCTGTCTGGGGTGGTGCATGCACCTCCCCTGGCAGGAAACCCTTTGTCCACACCTCCCAAGCTGGAAGGACTCCCAGCAGCAGGAGGGCAGACTTGTGTCTGTGGTGGCAGCATCCATTTTGTGGAGCTGAGGCTATGTCTGATTTTACCCGGGTTTCAGGTACTGTACATGTCGTGTCCCTCTAGAAGGGTGGAATGCTAACCCCGTCGCCAGAATTGGCGAGGGGTTAGTATTCCAATTCGTATGACACCTTACTCGACATGTTTTGATAAAGCCAAACCAAAGATAGCATTTAACCGCGAGGTTCATAATGCACTTAAGAGTATATGGTATGACGATATCTGGAAACAGTAGAAGGAAGTTGTTCCGACCACTGCAGACAGGCTCAGCTCATGCCAGAGCACCATCTCACATGGAACCAAGCACTCTGCCTTCAGGATTGTTAAGGCCTGCCATAGGAGTGACTTATAGGTTACCAGGTGTCCCATTTAAGGTTAGGTATAGGTATACTACACCTAAGTAAGAGGTGATTACACCAACTTACCCCAGCTGAGTGATCAGCCAGTTGTGTCAAATTGTTAGGCCAAGCCTGGGGTGGCATAATACATGCTGCAGCCCTTGGCAGGCCTTGGGTACACCAATGCCCTGGGTACCTAGTGTACACTGGTACAGGGGCTGACAGGGTGATCCACTTCCAATTGGTTATGCACCTAGGGTGCATAGTTGTAATTTAGTAGAGAGAACAGCAGGCTGGGGGTCTGATTGGCAGGCCCACAGCCTCAATATGTCAAAAACCAGTGAAGCAAAAAGCAAAAATTTGGGGTGACCATAGGATAGCAGACCCTACTCTCCTACACAACCCCCCCCCAAACGCTGGGACATTAAACTAGCCTTGACCAGTCTCGTCTTCATGTCCTAAGTGGAAGTACCTGGAGAGACCATCTGCATTCCCATGGTCAGTACCTGGCCGGTGCTCCACTGTAAAGTCCATCCCCTGTAGGGAAATGGACCACCTAAGCAGTTTGGGGTTTTCACCCTTCATCTGATTTAGCCACAAGAGGGGCTTATGGTCGGTCTGAATCTTGAAGTGAGTGCCAAACAAGTATGGCCTCAGCTTCTTCAGGGCCCACACCACAGCAAAGGCCTCCCTCTCAATAGCTGACCAATTCTTCTCTCTGGGGGTCAACCTTCTGCTAATAAAAGCAATGGGTTGGTCTTGACCATCTACATTAAGTTGTGACAGCACAGCTCCCACACCCAACTCAGAAGCATCTGTTTGGACAATAAACTCTTTGGAGTAGTCAGGACTTTTCAGGATAGGTGCAGAGCACATGGCCTCCTTCAGGTCATCAAATGCCTTTTGACAGCTTACTGTCCACTGAACCTTTTTGGGCATCTTCTTGGATGTCAGATCATTAAGAGGAGTCACAATGGACCCATAGTTCTTAACAAACTTCCTGTAATACCCAGTCAAGCCCAAGAAAGCTCGAACTTGAGTCTGGGTGGTTGGAGGGGACCAGTCCTTGATGGATTGTATCTTACTCTCCAGTGGTTGAACTTGGCCTCCACCTACAAGGTGGCCCAAATATACAACCTTACTCTGCCCTATCTGGCACTTAGTAGCCTTGATAGTGAGGCCTGCCCTTTGCAGAGCCTCAAGAGCCTTCTTCAGGTGGATCAGGTGATCCTCCCAGGTGGAACTAAAGACAGCAATGTCATCAAGATATGCTGCGCAAAAGTCATCCAACCCAGTAAGGACTTGGTTCACCAGCCTTTGGAAGGTGGCAGGTGCATTCTTCAGACCAAAGGGCATCACCACAAACTGATAATGCCCACCTGGGGTTGAGAATGCTGTTTTGGCCTTAGACTCCTCAGCTAACCTGATTTGCCAATAGCCAGCTGTCAAGTCAAATGTGCTCAAAAACTTTGCAGAAGCTAGTTTGTCTATGAGCTCATCTGCCCTTGGAATAGGGTGTGCATCTGTCCTGGTGACAGCATTGAGTCCTCTGTAATCCACACAGAACCTCATCTCTCTCTTGCCATCTTTGGTGTGAGGTTTGGGGACCAGAACCACTGGGCTAGCCCAGGGGCTCTCTGAGGGTTCAATGACACCTAATTCCAGCATTTTATGTACCTCAGCCTTTATACAGTCCCTGACGTGGTCAGGTTGTCTGTAAAGTTTGTTCTTTACAGGCAGACTGTCACCAGTGTCCACAACATGGGTACACCAGTCAGTTTGACTAGGTATCAAGGAAAACATATGTGAAAATGATTGTAGAACCTGTCTACATTCAGTCTGCTGATGGGCAGTGAGGTTGCCTCCAAGGGTCACTCCTTCAACTGAGCCATCTTCAGGGTTCTGAGACAACAGGTCTGGGAGAGGGTCACTCTCTTCCTCCTGTCCCTCATCTGTAGCCATGAGCAAGCCCATGTCTGCCCTGTCAACATATGCTTTAAGCCTGTTAACATGGAGTACCCTGTGGGGACTCCTGGGAGTTCCTAGGTCGACCAAGTAGGTGACCTCTCCCTTCTTTTCCAGGATTGTATGGGGTCCAGACCATTTGTCTTGGAGTGCTGCTGGGGCCACTGGCTCCAACACCCATACCTTCTGTCCTGGCTGATACTCAACCAAGACAGCCTTTTGGTCATGCCAAGCTTTCTGTAAGGCCTGGCTTGCCTCAAGGTTTTTAGATGCCTTCTCCATATACTCAGCCATCCTGGAGCGGAGACCAAGTACATAGTCCACTATGTCTAGCTTAGGCTTTTTGAGAGGTAACTCCCATCCTTCCTTCACCAAACACAGTGGGCCTCTCACAGGGTGCCCAAACAACAATTCAAAGGGGCTGTAGCCAACTCCTTTTTGTGGGACCTCTCTGTAAGCAAACAGAAGGCAGGGTAGAAGGATATCCCATCTTCGCCTGAGCTTTTCAGGTAATCCTTTGATCATACCCTTTAGGGTCTTGTTGAATCTCTCAACAAGCCCATTGCATTGTGGGTGATAAGGGGTGGTGAACTTGTAGTTGACACCACATTCCTTCCACATAGCTGTCAAGTATCCTGACATAAAGTTGGTACCTCTGTCAGATACTACCTCCTTAGGAAACCCCACTCTGGAGAATACTCCCAGCAGGGCCCTGGCCACAACAGGAGCTGTAGTGGTCCTAAGGGGAATTGCCTCTGGATACCTGGTGGCATGATCCACTACCACCAGTATAAATCTGTGCCCAGATGCAGTGGGAGGATCCATGGGACCCACTATGTCTATTCCCACTCTTTCAAAGGGAACCCCCACCACAGGTAGTGGTATCAGGGGGGCCTTTGTTGTGCCACCTGATTTGCCACTGGCTTGGCAGGTAACACAGGAGCGACAAAACTCCTTTGTATCTTCATTCATATGAGGCCAGTGAAAGTGAGGGACAAGTCTGTCCCAGGTCTTGTTCTGGCCTAGGTGTCCTGCTAAAGGAATATCATGGGCCAAGGTAAGAAGGAAGCCCCTAAATTGCAGAGGTATGACCAACCTCCTGGTTGCACCAGGCTTGGGGTCTCTAGCCTCTGAATAAAGGAGCCCTTCATCCCAATACACTTTATGGGTACCTTGAGCATTCCCAGCAGCCTCAGCAGCAGCCAGCTGTCTGAGGGGTTCAAGAGAGGGACAGGATAACTGAGCCTGCCTCAAGTCAGCCCTTGAAGGTCCCCCTGTCCCCAGAAACTCAACCTGATCAGGTTCAAGCTCTTCAGGGACAGTTCCTTCAGGGTCCTCTAGATCAGCTTCCTGGGAAGGCTGATCATCACTCTGAGGCAGGGGGGAAGGCACAGCCTTGACCCTCCTGTTCTTCTTCTTGGTAGGTGCTTGGTCCATTGTTCCAGGATCCAAGACCTGTGGTTCAGTGAGGCACTTTTTGGCCTGTGACCTGGTCACAGCAAGGACATGTGATGATATACCTAACATCTCTGCATGAGTCCTGTACTCCACTTCTGACCATAGAGAACTCTCTAGGTCATTGCCCAACAAACATTCTACTGGGAGGTCTGCACTAACCACAACCCTTTTGAGGCCAGTTACCCCTCCCCATGAGAAGTTAACAACTGCCACACTGTGTGAAGTAGTGGCATTGCTGGCATTGGTCACCAGGTAGTTCTCACCTGGTATGTACTGTCCAGGATCCACAAAGCCTGGTGTCACCATAGTGACACTGGCACATGTGTCCCTGTAGGCTTGAGCCACTTTGTCATTAATTAAAGGAGTCTGTCTGTACTTGCCCAGGTTACTGGGGCTCACAGTCAGGGACAAATCAATGTCCCCATCACAGATCAAGACTGCCTGTGTAAGGGTTCTGTCTAAGTCAGAATCTCCTTCAGTTCCCATAGTGATTCCCACTACACCCTTTGTCTGGGGACCAACACTGCTAACAGTAGTACTGGGAGCAGGTGCCTTAGGGGCAACAGTGTTGGGGGCTCCACCCTTTTTGCAATCACTAGTCCAGTGAGTTGTATTTTTACAATGATTGCACCAGGGTTTCTTCTGACCTTCTTTCTTCTTCTTGGACTGTTGGGACCCACCCTCCTTAGCAGTAGTTTGGGGCCCTGTTGAAGACTTCTGGTCTTTAGGTTTCTGATCTCCACCCTTTTGGTCTGTTTTCTTCTGATCACCCCCTTGGCCCTGGTTCTGGTTCTTTTGCTTAACCCTGGTTCTGACCCATTTGTCTGCCTTCTTTCCCAATTCTTGGGGAGAGGTCAGATCAGAGTCAACCAAGTGTTGATGCAGTTGCTGGTTTTGACAGTTATTTAAAATCTGTTCTCTCATCATCAAATTATACAATCCTGTAAAATCAGATACCTTACTTCCCAGCAACCAACCCTCCAAAGCCTTAGTGGCACATTCAATGTATTCAGACCAGTCCTGAGTCTGTGTCTTTTGGGTGTCTCTGAACATTAACCTGTACTGCTCAGTGGTTAAGCCTAACCCATCAACTAGAACACTCTTCAGGACTCTGTAGTTTCTGACATCCTCTTCTCTAACAGTGAGGAGTCTGTCTCTGCCTCTTCCCTCAAAGGAGAGCCAGAGGATTGCTGCCCACTGATCTTCAGGAACCTGCTGTACTTTGCAGGCTCTCTCAAGAGCAGTTATCCACTTGTGGATGTCATCCCCACTTTTGTAGGGGGGCACAACCTTAGACAGGTTTCTATTGTCGAAAACCCTATCTTTGTCCTTAGGGACAATGCTGCCACCAGTGGGTATAGACCCACTCTCTCTAGGTTGCCTAGCCTTGTTCAGTTTTTCTTCCATCAGGGCTACTTCTAGCTCCTGCTTCCTGATCCTCAGCTGGGCTTCCTGCATTCTGGCCTCATGTTCCCTCCTCTGAGGGGTGGTCATCCTTTTCCTGGAGTGACCTTGAGAGCCTCTAGAGCCATGGGAAGCATTGGAGTCACCTGAGCGATTCCTTTGCCTTCCAAGCCCTGTGTTAAGTCCACTGGGGAGATTCAGTGGGTTGAACCCACTGTCAGTCCCCAATAGCCTTGGTTTAGCTGGGCCAAGTATAATACTTGGCACTGGGCTAGTTCTCCCTTCATCCTCACTACTGTCAGTATCCTTTTCACTCTCATCCTCTGTGGTAGGCATCCCATCTAAGGGGTGACTATTGGAACTGGGTACCTCTGTAGTATCTTCAGAAGGGGGGCCTCCTGTTCCTGACCCTAAGGGGGCTAACTGGGAAGCTTTCTTGAGTGCTCTCTGATTCTCATCATTCTGTAAGAGCTCTCTGAGCTCAGCAGAGTTTGGGTTCTTGGGCTGTTTAAGGCCTCTAAGAGTTGCCAAATGCCTGAGCTCATTCTGATTAAGGGTAGCAAAGCTGGATGGTGCCCTCTGGGGGTCACTCTCAACAGAGATGGGTACAGTGGACCCCTCTGCCCCGGCCATTGCTCTTAAGTGTGGGTGGATGTGTTGCAATCTACCTACACTTGGGTTTACCTACTAAACCTATCTAGTAGTTGTAGTCAGGGTGTGCTACTCCCTTTGCTCTACAACAACTAAGTTCAGTAGAACTTAAGTATATCTAATCTTGTTTTATATGTACCTACAGGTACCTATGTGATCTTTCAATTGGTAACCAAGAGATTACAATGGTAAAACACAGCAAGCTCAAATCCAACCGCTGCTCACCAATGTGAGAAGTTGGCCTGGTATATGATGCTCACTAGTTAAAGTGATCACCTTGTACCATGCCAAGCAACCCTTATGGTGTGGTTGTAAGTCAACCTTTTCGGACTAGCTGCCCTAGTGGTAGCGTAGGCTAAGCAGTCTTTGAGGCTAAACTCGTGATGCGTGTTAAGCAAGCTGTTTTACCAATAGTAACCCCCTTTTATACCAATGAAAGGACACCACACAGATATATATTCAAAATATATATGTATTTATTTATCAAAGTAACCCCTAGTCTCTTTATGAGCACAGGAGCACAAATCGTCAAACAAGATTATCACAGAATACACAGAAGTTGCACTTTATATGGATAGGCCCTGGTGGCCACTCAAACCATATACTAAAATAGTGGTATAAGTACCACGAACAGAAAAGGGAAAAGGCCTAGGGCCTCTGGAATCGCTGGGCCTACAAGGAGCTAACGTCAGTTAGTGACCAGGAGGTCCACGGGTGGCGTGTGCAGAGCAAATAGTCACACGCGTGCTCCCATAGGTTTCAATGGGTGCGTAAAAAGTACAAAGTTACTGCAAAAGGAATCTTCCGGATGACCTAGGAACTTAAGATTTGGAACACAGGCACTAGAGATGTATTACTACACATGGGCACCGGAGTACCAGCTTTACCTCACCCACAGGAAGCGGGTGCATAGGCCTCAAAGTGCGTCGGGTTTCTTCTATCTGTTCCGTTGAGCCTGGGACAAAGATGCTGCAGGCGGTCGGTCGGGAAGAGATGCAGTGGATCCAAGAGTGGATCGGAGATGTTGAAGACCTGTAAGCAGAGGGGACAGTGTTCACAGTCACTAGCCAGTGACCAGCGTGGCACCAGGTGGGTACCAGGCGATGTCGGGTGCAAACAGGTGATGAGGGGTAGCTTGTCTCCGCAGCCACGTGGTCCCTGAAGGTCGACGACGTCCAGGAGTCGGCTCACGAGCTGTCCCACGCAGGCTCTCGCTGTCGGCGGTGTCGGCGACTTGATCGAAGCAAACAAGCCTTGGCAAAAGCAATTGCAGGAGGATTCGGAAATCAGCTGTTGGTTCTGACCAGCAAGGTCAGAGGGATTGCTCCTTTGGAGGGGAGCAAGGGCCAGTCTGGAGCAACCAGACCAGCGGTGTTTGTCGTAGATTTCGTCGCCAAGATGGCCACTAGCCAGCGGGCCAGCAACCGGTTAGGCGCGTCGAGTGGCAAAATGCAGAAGGGCCCCACGCAGATCGTGGAGATGCTGGAGGGCTCACCTTTGGTGCAGATGCTGCTCGAGGGTTGGGCTTCTCAGGACCCAAAGCACAACTTGGAGGGAGCCTCGGTTGTTGCACTGGTCAGCTTGTCGTAGTCGTTCCAAGATGGCTGGCTCCACGTGTCTCGGTGCCTCCACGGGTCTCCTCTTTGCAGGGACTGTGGATCGGGCGGTGAGAGGTCTGGAGGTCCAGGTCTTGTCAGTCTCTGGGCTCGGGCTCCGGCGGGAGGCGGCGGCAAAGCAGACGGTGATTCGCTGGATGGTGCTTGCGTTAGCAAGGTGGTCACTCCCTGACCACAGGGGAGATTTTCTTCAGTCTTCTGTGCAGCAGAATGTCGAAGTTCCCGTCTTCTTCTTAGTTTCAAGTTGATTCCAGGATGTCTGAAGTCTTAGGACACAGCTCCTACCTTTAAGCGGATTCTAGGGGCCGGACTACCTGCTAGGTCCCTCCCTATGGGTGGGACCAGGAAGGGGGGTGGTTACACCCCCAATCCTTTGTCCAGCTCGCCCCAGGCCCGGGACTGGTGTGCCCCAGGACCGGTTTGAACTGGCATATGCACCGAGGCTCCTTGTGAGCCACAGGCATGTCTGGTTTCTTTCAAGCCCTACCTGACCAATACACAAAATCCTGTCTGGGGTGGTGCATGCACCTCCCCTGGCAGGAAACCCTTTGTCCACACCTCCCAAGCTGGAAGGACTCCCAGCAGCAGGAGGGCAGACTTGTGTCTGTGGTGGCAGCATCCATTTTGTGGAGCTGAGGCTATGTCTGATTTTACCCGGGTTTCAGGTACTGTACATGTCGTGTCCCTCTAGAAGGGTGGAATGCTAACCCCGTCGCCAGAATTGGCGAGGGGTTAGTATTCCAATTCGTATGACACCTTACTCGACATGTTTTGATAAAGCCAAACCAAAGATAGCATTTAACCGCGAGGTTCATAATGCACTTAAGAGTATATGGTATGACGATATCTGGAAACAGTAGAAGGAAGTTGTTCCGACCACTGCAGACAGGCTCAGCTCATGCCAGAGCACCATCTCACATGGAACCAAGCACTCTGCCTTCAGGATTGTTAAGGCCTGCCATAGGAGTGACTTATAGGTTACCAGGTGTCCCATTTAAGGTTAGGTATAGGTATACTACACCTAAGTAAGAGGTGATTACACCAACTTACCCCAGCTGAGTGATCAGCCAGTTGTGTCAAATTGTTAGGCCAAGCCTGGGGTGGCATAATACATGCTGCAGCCCTTGGCAGGCCTTGGGTACACCAATGCCCTGGGTACCTAGTGTACACTGGTACAGGGGCTGACAGGGTGATCCACTTCCAATTGGTTATGCACCTAGGGTGCATAGTTGTAATTTAGTAGAGAGAACAGCAGGCTGGGGGTCTGATTGGCAGGCCCACAGCCTCAATATGTCAAAAACCAGTGAAGCAAAAAGCAAAAATTTGGGGTGACCATAGGATAGCAGACCCTACTCTCCTACACACGCGTGCTCCCATAGGTTTCAATGGGTGCGTAAAAAGTACAAAGTTACTGCAAAGAGGATCTTCCGGATGGACTAGGAACTCAAGATTTGGAACACAGGCACTAGAGATGTAATACTACACTTGGGCACAGGTGTGCCAGCTTTACCTCACCCACAGGAAGCGGGTGCATAGGCCTCGAAGTGCGTCGGGTTTCTTCTATCTGTTCCGTGGAGCTTGAAGACAAAGATGCTGCAGGCGGTCGGTCTGGGAGAGATGCAGTGGATCCAAGAGTGGATCGGAGATGTTGAAGACCTGTAAGCAGAGGGGACAGTGTTCACAGTCACTAGCCAGTGACCAGCGTGGCACCAGGTGGGTACCAGGCAATGTCGGGTGCAAACAGGGAGAAAGGTGTAGCTTGTCTCTGCAGCCACGTGGTCCCTGGAGGTCAACGACGTCCAGGAGTCGAGTCACGAGCTGTCCCACGCAGACTCTCGCTGTCGGCTGTGTCGGCGACTTGATCGAAGCAAACAAGCCTTGGCAAAAACAATTGTTGTAGGAAAAGGAAATAAGCTGATGGTTCTGACCAGCAAGGTCAGAAGGACTGCTCCTTTGGAGGGGAGCAAGGGCCAGTCTGGAGCAACCAGACCAGCGGTGTATTTCTTGAAGTTCGTCGCCAAGATGGCTACTAGCCAGCGGGCCAGCAACCGGTTAGGCGCGTCGAGTGGCAAAATGCAGAAGGGCCCCACGCAGATCGTGGAGATGCTGGAGGGCTCACCTTTGGTGCAGATGCTGCTCGGGTGTTGGGCTTCTCAGATCCCAAAGCACAACTTGGAGGAAGCCTCGGTTGTTGCACTTGTCAGCTTGTCGTAGTCGTTCCAAGATGGCCGGCTCCACGTGTCTCGGTGCCTCCACAGGTCTCCTCTTTTCAGGGACTGTGGATCAGGCGGTGAGAGGTCTGGAGGTCCAGGTCTTGTCAGTCTCTGGGCTCGGGCTCCGGCGGGAGGCGGCGGCAAAGCAGACGTTGATTCGCTGGATGGTGCTTGCGTTAGCAAGGTGGTCACTCCCTGACCACAGGGGAGATTGGCTTCAGTCCTCTGTGCAGCAGAGCGTCGAAGTTCCCGTCTTCTTCTTAGTTTCAAGTTGATTCCAGGATGTCTGAAGTCTTAGGACACAGCTCCTACCTTTAAGCGGATTCTAGGGGCCGGACTACCTGCTAGGTCCCTCCCTATGGGTGGGACCAGGAAGGGGGGTGGTTACACCCCCAATCCTTTGTCCAGCTCGCCCCAGGCCCGGGACTGGTGTGCCCCAGGACCGGTTTGAACTGGCATATGCACCGAGGCTCCTTGTGAGCCACAGGCATGTCTGGTTTCTTTCAAGCCCTACCTGACCAATACACAAAATCCTGTCTGGGGTGGTGCACGCACCTCCCCTGGCAGGAAACCCTTTGTCCACACCTCCCAAGCTGGAAGGACTCCCAGCAGCAGGAGGGCAGACTTGTGTCTGTGGTGGCAGCATCCATTTTGTGGAGCTGAGGCTATGTCTGATTTTACCCGGGTTTCAGGTACTGTACATGTCGTGTCCCTCTAGAAGGGTGGAATGCTAACCCCGTCGCCAGAACTGGCGAGGGGTTAGTATTCCAATTCGTATGACACCTTACTCGACATGTTTTGATAAAGCCAAACCAAAGATAGCATTTAACCGCGAGGTTCATAATGCACTTTAGAGTATATGGTATGACGATATCTGGAAACAGTAGAAGGAAGTTGTTCCGACCACTGCAGACAGGCTCAGCTCATGCCAGAGCACCATCTCACATGGAACCAAGCACTCTGCCTTCAGGATTGTTAAGGCCTGCCATAGGAGTGACTTATAGGTTACCAGTGTCCCATTTAAGGTTAGGTATAGATATACTACACCTAAGTAAGAGGTGATTACACCAACTTACCCCAGCTGAGTGATCAGCCAGTTGTGTCAAATTGTTAGGCCAAGCCTGGGGTGGCATAATACATGCTTCAGCCCCTGGCAGGCCTTGGGTACACCAATGCCCTGGGTACCTAGTGTACACTGGTACAGGGGCTGACAGGGTGATCCACTTCCAATTGGTTATGCACCTAGGGTGCATAGTTTTAATTTAGTAGAGAGAACAGCAGGCTGGGGGTCTGATTGGCAGGCCCACAGCCTCAATATGTCAAAAACCAGTGAAGCAAAAAGCAAAAATTTGGGGTGACCATAGGATAGCAGACCCTACTCTCCTACACAACCCCCCCCCAAACGCTGGGACATTAAACTAGCCTTGACCAGTCTCGTCTTCATGTCCTAAGTGGAAGTACCTGGAGAGACCATCTGCATTCCCATGGTCAGTACCTGGCCGGTGCTCCACTGTAAAGTCCATCCCTGTAGGGAAATGGACCACCTAAGCAGTTTGGGGTTTTCACCCTTCATCTGATTTAGCCACAAGAGGGGTGTGAGAAGTTGGCCTGGTATATGCTGTTCACTAGTTCTAGTGACCACCTTGTACCATGCCAAGCAACCCTTATGGTGTGGTTGTAAGTCAACCTTTTTGGACTAGCTGCCCTAGTGGTAGCGTAGGCTAAGCAGTCTTTGAGGCTAAACTCGTGAAGCGTGTTAAGCAAGCTGTTTTACCAATAGTAACCCCCTTTTATACCAATGAAAGGACACCACACAGATATATATTCAAAATATATATGTATTTATTTCTCAAAGTAACCCCTAGTCTCTTTATGAGCACAGGAGCACAAATCGTCAAACAAGATTATCACAGAATACACAGAAGTTGCACTTTATATGGATAGGCCCTGGTGGCCACTCGAACCATATACTAAAATAGTGGTATAAGTACCACGAACAGAAAAGGGAAAAGGCCTAAGGCCTCTAGAATCGCTGGGCCTACAAGGAGCTAACGTCAGTTAGTGACCAGGAGGTCCACGGGTGGCGTGTGCAGAGCAAATAGTCACACGCGTGCTCCCATAGGGTTTCAATGGGTGCGTAAAAAGTACAAAGTTACTGCAAAAGGAATCTTCCGGATGACCTAGGAACTTAAGATTTGGAACACAGGCACTAGAGATGTATTACTACACATGGGCACCGGAGTACCAGCTTTACCTCACCCACAGGAAGCGGGTGCATAGGCCTCAAAGTGCGTCGGGTTTCTTCTATCTGTTCCGTTGAGCCTGGGACAAAGATGCTGCAGGCGATCGGTCGGGAAGGGATGCAGTGGATCCAAGAGTGGATCGGAGATGTTGAAGACCTGTAAGCAGAGGGGACAGTGTTCACAGTCACTAGCCAGTGACCAGCGTGGCACCAGGTGGGTACCAGGCGATGTCGGGTGCAAACAGGTGATGAGGGGTAGCTTGTCTCCGCAGCCACGTGGTCCCTGAAGGTCGACGACGTCCAGGAGTCGGCTCACGAGCTGTCCCACGCAGGCTCTCGCTGTCGGCGGTGTCGGCGACTTGATCGAAGCAAACAAGCCTTGGCAAAAGCAATTGCAGGAGGATTCGGAAATCAGCTGTTGGTTCTGACCAGCAAGGTCAGAGGGATTGCTCCTTTGGAGGGGAGCAAGGGCCAGTCTGGAGCAACCAGACCAGCGGTGTTTGTCGTAGATTTCGTCGCCAAGATGGCCACTAGCCAGCGGGCCAGCAACCGGTTAGGCGCGTCGAGTGGCAAAATGCAGAAGGGCCCCACGCAGATCGTGGAGATGCTGGAGGGCTCACCTTTGGTGCAGATGCTGCTCGAGGGTTGGGCTTCTCAGGACCCAAAGCACAACTTGGAGGGAGCCTCGGTTGTTGCACTGGTCAGCTTGTCGTAGTCGTTCCAAGATGGCTGGCTCCACGTGTCTCGGTGCCTCCACGGGTCTCCTCTTTGCAGGGACTGTGGATCGGGCGGTGAGAGGTCTGGAGGTCCAGGTCTTGTCAGTCTCTGGGCTCGGGCTCCGGCGGGAGGCGGCGGCAAAGCAGACGGTGATTCGCTGGATGGTGCTTGCGTTAGCAAGGTGGTCACTCCCTGACCACAGGGGAGATTTTCTTCAGTCTTCTGTGCAGCAGAATGTCGAAGTTCCCGTCTTCTTCTTAGTTTCAAGTTGATTCCAGGATGTCTAAAGTCTTAGGACACAGCTCCTACCTTTATTCGGATTCTAGGGGCCGGACTACCTGCTAGGTCCCTCCCTATGGGTGGGACCAGGAAGGGGGGTGGTTACACCCCCAATCCTTTGTCCAGCTCGCCCCAGGCCCGGGACTGGTGTGCCCCAGGACCGGTTTGAACTGGCATATGCCCCGAGGCTCCTTGTGAGCCACAGGCATGTCTGGTTTCTTTCAAGCCCTACCTGACCAATACACAAAATCCTGTCTGGGGTGGTGCATGCACCTCCCCTGGCAGGAAACCCTTTGTCCACACCTCCCAAGCTGGAAGGACTCCCAGCAGCAGGAGGGCAGACTTGTGTCTGTGGTGGCAGCATCCATTTTGTGGAGCTGAGGCTATGTCTGATTTTACAGAGAGAGCAGATAGCCTGAGAGCCTGAATGGCAGGATCTCAGGCCAACTAAGTCGAAAAACCAGCTAGACACTAGGCAAAAATTTGGGGGTAACCATAGTCAGATATCCACCTTCCTACACAACCCCCCCCCAAACGAAGGGAGATAAGGCTGACCTTGACCAGGTAAGCCTATATTGCCCAAGTGGCCATATAAGGAGGAACCAGCACTGGCATGGTTACCCCCTGTCTCATGGTCCACTAAGCAATCCCTCACCCTAAGGGTATCAGAGGGTCTCCACCATAGGGAATCTCTACCTGTGGTGTGTCTTGGCAAAGTAAAAGGCTGGTGTTGAGATGGAGTACTGAAGTGAGTGTCCTCAAAGTGAGGCCTCAGCTTCCTCCAATCATCCTCCACCATGGATGCCTTTCTTTCTTTAACTGAGTTGCACTGTGCTCTCAGGGTCAGCCTCTGGCTACCTAAAGCTGGAGGCTGGGTCCCTTTTGTGGGCTTACTGGAGGGACAGGTCAGGTTTGGGGCCCTAAGGTCCCATGTTTGCCTGTGCCCAACAGAATCCCCCTGGGGGAGGTCCCTAACTACCTGTAAAGGAGATCCCTCAGGAATGTTTTTACCCATCACCTGACTAGGGCTACTAGCCAGGCAATCCTCATTCTTTTGATGGGGGGGTTCTTGTGGACAGGGGCCCTCTGGGGGTCCACTGGCCTCCCTGACCTCTGCAGCCCTGGGCTGACTGAGGCAGGGTAGAGAGAGGCAGGCTACCTGCACCAGACTGGATCCCACCTTGGAAGGGGCCACTGACATCAGAGGCTCTGCCAGGCCAGGCCTGGCTACCTCTGGGGCAGTTCCTTCACAAGGGGTGAGGTCAGATCCCTGAGGAGGCTGACCTTTTCCTAATGTCTGGGGAGAGGGAGACTTTTCTTCCTCCCCACTACTCTCAGTTTGTGTGGAGTGATCCATTGTTTCAGGCTTCACTACACCTATGTCAGTCTGAGTATAGGCTGAGACCATTACAGCCTTGCCAACCTTTTCAGGGGGGCACTCAGTTTGTGTTTGAGCTGTGACTGTCACAGCTCTGCCAGTCCCTACAGGGAAGTCTGTCTGTGCCTGGGCTGTGGCTACCACTGCCCTTCCAACCTTTTCAGGGAGGAAATCTATTTGGACAGGGGTTGTGAATGGCACAACCCCCCTACCCTTTTGTGAAAGGCCTACCATTTTAGAATGGGTGTCTTGTTCAACTCCAGCCCAAGCTGAGAGTTCTAAGTCATTCCCCAGTAAGCAGTCTACAGGCAAGGTTGGGGACACTGCTACCCTTTTAGGGCCAGTGACCCCTCCCCAGCTGAGACATACCTCTGCCATGGGATGACTGTTCTGTTTGCCATCAATGTTAGTCACCTGGTAGGAGAAACCGGGCAAAAGCTGCTCAGAGGGAACTAGCCAATGGGCCACCATTGTGATGCTAGCCCCAGTGTCTCTGTAGGCCTCAGCTTTTGTACCATTGATGTAGGGCTCCTGTCTGTACCTACCCAAAGTGTTGGGACAGGCAGTGAAGTTGGCAAACCCCATGCCACCATCACAGACAAGAGTGGTTGCTGTAGGGGAATTGGCTAAGCCAGGGTCCCCCTGTGTTCCCCAAGTAAACCCACCCAGATTTCTGGGGGCACTCCCACCACCTGGGGGATTACTGCTGACAGTAATAGGTGGTGTGACAGGAGTAATTGGAGGAACAGTTTTGTTTTTAGCCCTTGGGCAACCGCTGTCAGTTTTCCAATGCCCAGGAGTTTTACACTCATGGCAGTAGGGCTTTTTAGCTGTGGTAGAGGAGGGAGCTTGGGACCCACCACCCTGTGTGGAGTTTTGGGGCCCTGAGGACGGTTTCTCTTTTTCTTTATCCCCACCCTTCTCTTGAGGCTTGGTGGTATCTTTCTTTTGGTCACCACCCTGGTTTTTAGGCCTGATCCTGGTCCTGACCCATTTATCTGCCCTCTTTCCCAATTCTTGGGGAGAGGTCAAATCTGAGTCTACCAGGTGTTGATGGAGAAGCTGGTTTTGACAATTACTTAAAATCTGCTCTCTCATCATCAAATTGTACAATCCTGTATAATCAGACACCTTACTTCCCAGCAACCAACCCTCCAAAGCCTTAGTGGCACATTCCACATATTCAGACCAGTCCTGAGTCTGTGTCTTCTGGGTGTCTCTGAACATTAACCTGTACTGTTCAGTGGTTAAGCCTAACCCATCAACTAGGACACTCTTCAGGACTCTGTAATTTCTGACATCCTCTTCTCTAACAGTGAGGAGTCTATCTCTGCCTCTCCCCTCAAAGGAGAGCCATAAGATTGCTGCCCACTGGTCTTCAGGAACCTGCTGCACTTTGCAGGCTCTCTCAAGAGCAGTCATCCATTTGTGGATGTCATCCCCACTTTTGTAGGGGGGCACAATCTTGGACAGGTTCCTATTGTCAAAGACCCTATCTTTGTCCCTAGGGACATTGCTGCCACCAGTGGGTATAGACCCACTCTCTCTATGCTGCCTAGCCTTGCTCAGTTTTTCTTCCATCAGGGCTACTTCTAGCTCCTGCTTCCTGATCCTCAGCTGGGCTTCCTGCATTCTGGCCTCATGTTCCCTCCTCTGAGGGGTGGTCATCCTTCTCCTGGAGTGACCTTGAGAGCCTCTAGAGCCATGGGAAGCATTGGAGTCACCTGAGCGATTCCTTTGCCTTCCCAGCCCTGTGTTAAGTCCACTGGGGAGATCCAGTGGGTTGAACCCACTGTCAGTCCCCAATAGCCTTGGTTTAGCTGGGCCAAGTATAACACTTGGCACTGGGCTAGTTCTCCCTTCATCCTCACTACTGTCAGTATCCTTTTCACTCTCATCCTCTGTGGTAGGCATCCCATCTAAGGGGTGACTATTGGGAAGGGGTACTTCAGTGGCATCTTTAGAAGGGGGGCCTCCTGTTCCTGTCCCTAAGGGGGCTAACTGGGAAGCTTTCTTGAGTGCTCTCTGATTCTCATCATTCTGTAAGAGCTCTCTGAGCTCAGCAGAGTTTGGGTTCTTGGGCTGTTTAAGGCCTCTAAGAGTTGCCAAATGCCTGAGCTCATTCTGATTAAGGGTAGCAAAGCTGGATGGTGCCCTCTGGGGGTCACTCTCAACAGAGATGGGTACAGTGGACCCCTCTGCCCCGGCCATTGCTCTTAAGTGTGGGTGGATGTGTTGCAATCTACCTACACTTGGGTTTACCTACTAAACCTATCTAGTAGTTGTAGTCAGGGTGTGCTACTCCCTTTGCTCTACAACAACTAAGTTCAGTAGAACTTATGTATATCTAATCTTGTTTTATATGTACCTACAGGTACCTATGTGATCTTTCAATTGGTAACCAAGAGATTACAATGGTAAAACACAGCAAGCTCAAATCCAACCGCTGCTCACCAATGTGAGAAGTTGGCCTGGTATATGCTGTTCACTAGTTCTAGTGACCACCTTGTACCATGCCAAGCAACCCTTATGGTGTGGTTGTAAGTCAACCTTTTTGGACTAGCTGCCCTAGTGGTAGCGTAGGCTAAGCAGTCTTTGAGGCTAAACTCGTGAAGCGTGTTAAGCAAGCTGTTTTACCAATAGTAACCCCCTTTTATACCAATGAAAGGACACCACACAGATATATATTCAAAATATATATGTATTTATTTCTCAAAGTAACCCCTAGTCTCTTTATGAGCACAGGAGCACAAATCGTCAAACAAGATTATCACAGAATACACAGAAGTTGCACTTTATATGGATAGGCCCTGGTGGCCACTCGAACCATATACTAAAATAGTGGTATAAGTACCACGAACAGAAAAGGGAAAAGGCCTAAGGCCTCTAGAATCGCTGGGCCTACAAGGAGCTAACGTCAGTTAGTGACCAGGAGGTCCACGGGTGGCGTGTGCAGAGCAAATAGTCACACGCGTGCTCCCATAGGGTTTCAATGGGTGCGTAAAAAGTACAAAGTTACTGCAAAAGGAATCTTCCGGATGACCTAGGAACTTAAGATTTGGAACACAGGCACTAGAGATGTATTACTACACATGGGCACCGGAGTACCAGCTTTACCTCACCCACAGGAAGCGGGTGCATAGGCCTCAAAGTGCGTCGGGTTTCTTCTATCTGTTCCGTTGAGCCTGGGACAAAGATGCTGCAGGCGATCGGTCGGGAAGGGATGCAGTGGATCCAAGAGTGGATCGGAGATGTTGAAGACCTGTAAGCAGAGGGGACAGTGTTCACAGTCACTAGCCAGTGACCAGCGTGGCACCAGGTGGGTACCAGGCGATGTCGGGTGCAAACAGGTGATGAGGGGTAGCTTGTCTCCGCAGCCACGTGGTCCCTGAAGGTCGACGACGTCCAGGAGTCGGCTCACGAGCTGTCCCACGCAGGCTCTCGCTGTCGGCGGTGTCGGCGACTTGATCGAAGCAAACAAGCCTTGGCAAAAGCAATTGCAGGAGGATTCGGAAATCAGCTGTTGGTTCTGACCAGCAAGGTCAGAGGGATTGCTCCTTTGGAGGGGAGCAAGGGCCAGTCTGGAGCAACCAGACCAGCGGTGTTTGTCGTAGATTTCGTCGCCAAGATGGCCACTAGCCAGCGGGCCAGCAACCGGTTAGGCGCGTCGAGTGGCAAAATGCAGAAGGGCCCCACGCAGATCGTGGAGATGCTGGAGGGCTCACCTTTGGTGCAGATGCTGCTCGAGGGTTGGGCTTCTCAGGACCCAAAGCACAACTTGGAGGGAGCCTCGGTTGTTGCACTGGTCAGCTTGTCGTAGTCGTTCCAAGATGGCTGGCTCCACGTGTCTCGGTGCCTCCACGGGTCTCCTCTTTGCAGGGACTGTGGATCGGGCGGTGAGAGGTCTGGAGGTCCAGGTCTTGTCAGTCTCTGGGCTCGGGCTCCGGCGGGAGGCGGCGGCAAAGCAGACGGTGATTCGCTGGATGGTGCTTGCGTTAGCAAGGTGGTCACTCCCTGACCACAGGGGAGATTTTCTTCAGTCTTCTGTGCAGCAGAATGTCGAAGTTCCCGTCTTCTTCTTAGTTTCAAGTTGATTCCAGGATGTCTAAAGTCTTAGGACACAGCTCCTACCTTTATTCGGATTCTAGGGGCCGGACTACCTGCTAGGTCCCTCCCTATGGGTGGGACCAGGAAGGGGGGTGGTTACACCCCCAATCCTTTGTCCAGCTCGCCCCAGGCCCGGGACTGGTGTGCCCCAGGACCGGTTTGAACTGGCATATGCCCCGAGGCTCCTTGTGAGCCACAGGCATGTCTGGTTTCTTTCAAGCCCTACCTGACCAATACACAAAATCCTGTCTGGGGTGGTGCATGCACCTCCCCTGGCAGGAAACCCTTTGTCCACACCTCCCAAGCTGGAAGGACTCCCAGCAGCAGGAGGGCAGACTTGTGTCTGTGGTGGCAGCATCCATTTTGTGGAGCTGAGGCTATGTCTGATTTTACAGAGAGAGCAGATAGCCTGAGAGCCTGAATGGCAGGATCTCAGGCCAACTAAGTCGAAAAACCAGCTAGACACTAGGCAAAAATTTGGGGGTAACCATAGTCAGATATCCACCTTCCTACAAGGGGCTTATGGTCGGTCTGAATCTTGAAGTGAGTGCCAAACAAGTATGGCCTCAGCTTCTTCAGGGCCCACACCACAGCAAAGGCCTCCCTCTCAATAGCTGACCAATTCTTCTCTCTGGGGGTCAACCTTCTGCTAATAAAAGCAATGGGTTGGTCTTGACCATCTACATTAAGTTGTGACAGCACAGCTCCCACACCCAACTCAGAAGCATCTGTTTGGACAATAAACTCTTTGGAGTAGTCAGGACTTTTCAGGATAGGTGCAGAGCACATGGCCTCCTTCAGGTCATCAAATGCCTTTTGACAGCTTACTGTCCACTGAACCTTTTTGGGCATCTTCTTGGATGTCAGATCATTAAGAGGAGTCACAATGGACCCATAGTTCTTAACAAACTTCCTGTAGTACCCAGTCAAGCCCAAGAAAGCTCGAACTTGAGTCTGGGTGGTTGGAGGGGACCAGTCCTTGATGGATTGTATCTTACTCTCCAGTGGTTGAACTTGGCCTCCACCTACAAGGTGGCCCAAATATACAACCTTACTCTGCCCTATCTGGCACTTTGTAGCCTTGATAGTGAGGCCTGCCCTTTGCAGAGCCTCAAGAGCCTTCTTCAGGTGGATCAGGTGATCCTCCCAGGTGGAGCTAAAGACAGCAATGTCATCCAGATATGCTGCGCAAAAGTCATCCAACCCAGTAAGGACTTGGTTCACCAGCCTTTGGAAGGTGGCAGGTGCATTCTTCAGACCAAAGGGCATCACCACAAACTGGTAGTGCCCACCTGGGGTTGAGAATGCTGTTTTGGCCTTAGACTCCTCAGCTAATCTGATTTGCCAATAGCCAGCTGTTAAGTCAAATGTGCTCAAAAACTGTGCAGAAGCTAGTTTGTCTATGAGCTCATCTGCCCTTGGAATAGGGTGTGCATCTGTCCTGGTGACAGCATTGAGTCCTCTGTAATCCACACAGAACCTCGTCTCTCTCTTGCCATCCTTGGTGTGAGGTTTGGGGACCAGAACCACTGGGCTAGCCTAGGGGCTCTCTGAGGGTTCAATGACACCTAATTCCAGCATTTTATGTACCTCAGCCTTTATACAGTCCCTGACGTGGTCAGGTTGTCTGTAAAGCTTGTTCTTTACAGGCAGACTGTCACCAGTGTCCACCACATGGGTACACCAGTCAGTTTGACTAGGTATCAAGGAAAACATATGTGAAAAGGATTGTAGAACCTGTCTACATTCAGTCTGCTGATGGGCAGTGAGGTTGCCTCCAAGGGTCACTCCTTCAACTGAGCCATCTTCAGGGTTCTGAGACAACAGGTCTGGGAGAGGGTCACTCTCTTCCTCCTGTCCCTCATCTGTAGCCATGAGCAAGCCCATGTCTGCCCTGTCAACATATGCTTTAAGCCTGTTAACATGGAGTACCCTGTGGGGACTCCTGGGAGTTCCTAGGTCGACCAAGTAGGTGACTTCTCCCTTCTTTTCCAGGATTGTATGGGGTCCAGACCATTTGTCTTGGAGTGCTACTGGGGCCACTGGCTCCAACACCCATACCTTCTGTCCTGGCTGAAACTCAACCAAGACAGCCTTTTGGTCATGCCAAGCTTTCTGTAAGGCCTGGTGTGAGAAGTTGGCCTGGTATATGATGCTCACTAGTTAAAGTGATCACCTTGTACCATGCCAAGCAACCCTTATGGTGTGGTTGTAAGTCAACCTTTTCGGACTAGCTGCCCTAGTGGTAGCGTAGGCTAAGCAGTCTTTGAGGCTAAACTCGTGAAGCGTGTTAAGCAAGCTGTTTTACCAATAGTAACCCCCTTTTATACCAATGAAAGGACACCACACAGATATATATTCAAAATATATATGTGTTTATTTCTCAAAGTAACCCCTAGTCTCTTTATGAGCACAGGAGCACAAATCGTCAAACAAGATTATCACAGAATACACAGAAGTTGCACTTTATATGGATAGGCCCTGGTGGCCACTCGAACCATATACTAAAATAGTGGTATAAGTACCACGAACAGAAAAGGGAAAAGGCCTAGGGCCTCTAGAATCGCTGGGCCTACAAGGAGCTAACGTCAGTTAGTGACCAGGAGGTCCACGGGTGGCGTGTGCAGAGCAAATAGTCACACGCGGGCTCCCATAGGTTTCAATGGGTGCGTAAAAAGTACAAAGTTACTGCAAAAGGAATCTTCCGGATGACCTAGGAACTTAAGATTTGGAACACAGGCACTAGAGATGTATTACTACACATGGGCACAGGTGTGCCAGCTTTACCTCACCCACAGGAAGCGGGTGCATAGGCCTCAAAGTGCGTCGGGTTTCTTCTATCTGTTCCGTTGAGCCTGGGACAAAGATGCTGCAGGCGGTCGGTCGGGAAGGGATGCAGTGGATCCAAGAGTGGATCGGAGATGTTGAAGACCTGTAAGCAGAGGGGACAGTGTTCACAGTCACTAGCCAGTGACCAGCGTGGCACCAGGTGGGTACCAGGCGATGTCGGGTGCAAACAGGTGATGAGGGGTAGCTTGTCTCCGCAGCCACGTGGTCCCTGAAGGTCGACGACGTCCAGGAGTCGGCTCACGAGCTGTCCCACGCAGGCTCTCGCTGTCGGCGGTGTCGGCGACTTGATCGAAGCAAACAAGCCTTGGCAAAAGCAATTGCAGGAGGATTCGGAAATCAGCTGTTGGTTCTGACCAGCAAGGTCAGAGGGATTGCTCCTTTGGAGGGGAGCAAGGGCCAGTCTGGAGCAACCAGACCAGCGGTGTTTGTCGTAGATTTCGTCGCCAAGATGGCCACTAGCCAGCGGGCCAGCAACCGGTTAGGCGCGTCGAGTGGCAAAATGCAGAAGGGCCCCACGCAGATCGTGGAGATGCTGGAGGGCTCACCTTTGGTGCAGATGCTGCTCGAGGGTTGGGCTTCTCAGGACCCAAAGCACAACTTGGAGGGAGCCTCGGTTGTTGCACTGGTCAGCTTATCGTAGTCGTTCCAAGATGGCTGGCTCCACGTGTCTCGGTGCCTCCACGGGTCTCCTCTTTTCAGGGACTGTGGATCGGGCGGTGAGAGGTCTGGAGGTCCAGGTCTTGTCAGTCTCTGGGCTCGGGCTCCGGCGGGAGGCGGCGGCAAAGCAGACGTTGATTCGCTGGATGGTGCTTGCGTTAGCAAGGTGGTCACTCCCTGACCACAGGGGAGATTTTCTTCAGTCTTCTGTGCAGCAGAATGTCGAAGTTCCCGTCTTCTTCTTAGTTTCCAGTTGATTCCAGGATGTCTGAAGTCTTAGGACACAGCTCCTACCTTTAAGCGGATTCTAGGGGCCGGACTACCTGCTAGGTCCCTCCCTATGGGTGGGACCAGGAAGGGGGGTGGTTACACCCCCAATCCTTTGTCCAGCTCGCCCCAGGCCCGGGACTGGTGTGCCCCAGGACCGGTTTGAACTGGCATATGCACCGAGGCTCCTTGTGAGCCACAGGCATGTCTGGTTTCTTTCAAGCCCTACCTGACCAATACACAAAATCCTGTCTGGGGTGGTGCACGCACCTCCCCTGGCAGGAAACCCTTTGTCCACACCTCCCAAGCTGGAAGGACTCCCAGCAGCAGGAGGGCAGACTTGTGTCTGTGGTGGCAGCATCCATTTTGTGGAGCTGAGGCTATGTCTGATTTTACCCGGGTTTCAGGTACTGTACATGTCGTGTCCCTCTAGAAGGGTGGAATGCTAACCCCGTCGCCAGAATTGGCGAGGGGTTAGTATTCCAATTCGTATGACACCTTACTCGACATGTTTTGATAAAGCCAAACCAAAGATAGCATTTAACCGCGAGGTTCATAATGCACTTAAGAGTATATGGTATGACGATATCTGGAAACAGTAGAAGGAAGTTGTTCCGACCACTGCAGACAGGCTCAGCTCATGCCAGAGCACCATCTCACATGGAACCAAGCACTCTGCCTTCAGGATTGTTAAGGCCTGCCATAGGAGTGACTTATAGGTTACCAGGTGTCCCATTTAAGTTTAGGTATAGGTATACTACACCTAAGTAAGAGGTGATTACACCAACTTACCCCAGCTGAGTGATCAGCCAGTTGTGTCAGATTGTTAGGCCAAGCCTGGGGTGGCATAATACATGCTGCAGCCCTTGGCAGGCCTGGGGTACACCAATGCCCTGGGTACCTAGTGTACACTGGTACAGGGGCTGACAGGGTGATCCAACCAATTGGGTATGTACCTAGGGTACATGGAGTCCATTTTAAAGAGAGAGCAGATAGCCTGAGAGCCTGAATGGCAGGATCTCAGGCCAACTAAGTCGAAAAACCAGCTAGACACTAGGCAAAAATTTGGGGGTAACCATAGTCAGATATCCACCTTCCTACACAACCCCCCCCCAAACGAAGGGAGATAAGGCTGACCTTGACCAGGTAAGCCTATATTGCCCAAGTGGCCATATAAGGAGGAACCAGCACTGGCATGGTTACCCCCTGTCTCATGGTCCACTAAGCAATCCCTCACCCTAAGGGTATCAGAGGGTCTCCACCATAGGGAATCTCTACCTGTGGTGTGTCTTGGCAAAGTAAAAGGCTGGTGTTGAGATGGAGTACTGAAGTGAGTGTCCTCAAAGTGAGGCCTCAGCTTCCTCCAATCATCCTCCACCATGGATGCCTTTCTTTCTTTAACTGAGTTGCACTGTGCTCTCAGGGTCAGCCTCTGGCTACCTAAAGCTGGAGGCTGGGTCCCTTTTGTGGGCTTACTGGAGGGACGGGTCAGGTTTGGGGCCCTAAGGTCCCATGTTTGCCTGTGCCCAACAGAATCCCCCTGGGGGAGGTCCCTAACTACCTGTAAAGGAGATCCCTCAGGAATGTTTTTACCCATCACCTGACTAGGGCTACTAGCCAGGCAATCCTCATTCTTTTGATGGGGGGGTTCTTGTGGACAGGGGCCCTCTGGGGGTCCACTGGCCTCCCTGACCTCTGCAGCCCTGGGCTGACTGAGGCAGGGTAGAGAGAGGCAGGCTACCTGCACCAGACTGGATCCCACCTTGGAAGGGGCCACTGACATCAGAGGCTCTGCCAGGCCAGGCCTGGCTACCTCTGGGGCAGTTCCTTCACAAGGGGTGAGGTCAGATCCCTGAGGAGGCTGACCTTTTCCTAATGTCTGGGGAGAGGGAGACTTTTCTTCCTCCCCACTACTCTCAGTTTGTGTGGAGTGATCCATTGTTTCAGGCTTCACTACACCTATGTCAGTCTGAGTATAGGCTGAGACCATTACAGCCTTGCCAACCTTTTCAGGGGGGCACTCAGTTTGTGTTTGAGCTGTGACTGTCACAGCTCTGCCAGTCCCTACAGGGAAGTCTGTCTGTGCCTGGGCTGTGGCTACCACTGCCCTTCCAACCTTTTCAGGGAGGAAATCTATTTGGACAGGGGTTGTGAATGGCACAACCCCCCTACCCTTTTGTGAAAGGCCTACCATTTTAGAATGGGTGTCTTGTTCAACTCCAGCCCAAGCTGAGAGTTCTAAGTCATTCCCCAGTAAGCAGTCTACAGGCAAGGTTGGGGACACTGCTACCCTTTTAGGGCCAGTGACCCCTCCCCAGCTGAGACATACCTCTGCCATGGGATGACTGTTCTGTTTGCCATCAATGTTAGTCACCTGGTAGGAGAAACCGGGCAAAAGCTGCTCAGAGGGAACTAGCCAATGGGCCACCATTGTGATGCTAGCCCCAGTGTCTCTGTAGGCCTCAGCTTTTGTACCATTGATGTAGGGCTCCTGTCTGTACCTACCCAAAGTGTTGGGACAGGCAGTGAAGTTGGCAAACCCCATGCCACCATCACAGACAAGAGTGGTTGCTGTAGGGGAATTGGCTAAGCCAGGGTCCCCCTGTGTTCCCCAAGTAAACCCACCCAGATTTCTGGGGGCACTCCCACCACCTGGGGGATTACTGCTAACAGTAATAGGTGGTGTGACAGGAGTAATTGGAGGAACAGTTTTGTTTTTAGCCCTTGGGCAACCGCTGTCAGTTTTCCAATGCCCAGGAGTTTTACACTCATGGCAGTAGGGCTTTTTAGCTGTGGTAGAGGAGGGAGCTTGGGACCCACCACCCTGTGTGGAGTTTTGGGGCCCTGAGGAAGGTTTCTCTTTTTCTTTATCCCCACCCTTCTCTTGAGGCTTGGTGGTATCTTTCTTTTGGTCACCACCCTGGTTTTTAGGCCTGATCCTGGTCCTGACCCATTTATCTGCCCTCTTTCCCAATTCTTGGGGAGAGGTCAAATCTGAGTCTACCAGGTGTTGATGGAGAAGCTGGTTTTGACAATTACTTAAAATCTGCTCTCTCATCATCAAATTGTACAATCCTGTATAATCAGACACCTTACTTCCCAGCAACCAACCCTCCAAAGCCTTAGTGGCACATTCCACATATTCAGACCAGTCCTGAGTCTGTGTCTTCTGGGTGTCTCTGAACATTAACCTGTACTGTTCAGTGGTTAAGCCTAACCCATCAACTAGGACACTCTTCAGGACTCTGTAATTTCTGACATCCTCTTCTCTAACAGTGAGGAGTCTATCTCTGCCTCTCCCCTCAAAGGAGAGCCATAAGATTGCTGCCCACTGGTCTTCAGGAACCTGCTGCACTTTGCAGGCTCTCTCAAGAGCAGTCATCCATTTGTGGATGTCATCCCCACTTTTGTAGGGGGGCACAATCTTGGACAGGTTCCTATTGTCAAAGACCCTATCTTTGTCCCTAGGGACATTGCTGCCACCAGTGGGTATAGACCCACTCTCTCTATGCTGCCTAGCCTTGCTCAGTTTTTCTTCCATCAGGGCTACTTCTAGCTCCTGCTTCCTGATCCTCAGCTGGGCTTCCTGCATTCTGGCCTCATGTTCCCTCCTCTGAGGGGTGGTCATCCTTTTCCTGGAGTGACCTTGAGAGCCTCTAGAGCCATGAGAAGCATTGGAGTCACCTGAGCGATTCCTTTGCCTCCCAAGCCCTGTGTTAAGTCCACTGGGGAGATCCAATGGGGGGAACCCATTGTCAGTCCCCAATAGCCTTAGTTTAGCTGGGCCAAGTATAATACTTGGCACTGGGCTAGTTCTCCCTTCATCATCACTACTTTCTGTATCCTCACCACTTTCCTCCCCTGTAGTATGGTTCTCATCTAAGGGATGGCTATTGGAACTGGGTACCTCTGTAGTATCTTCAGAAGGGGGGCCTCCTGTTCCTGACCCTAAGGGGGCTAACTGGGAAGCTTTCTTGAGTGCTCTCTGATTCTCATCATTCTGTAAGAGCTCTCTGAGCTCAGCAGAGTTTGGGTTCTTGGGCTGTTTAAGGCCTCTAAGAGTTGCCAAATGCCTGAGCTCATTCTGATTAAGGGTAGCAAAGCTGGATGGTGCCCTCTGGGGGTCACTCTCAACAGAGATGGGTACAGTGGACCCCTCTGCCCCGGCCATTGCTCTTAAGTGTGGGTGGATGTGTTGCAATCTACCTACACTTGGGTTTACCTACTAAACCTATCTAGTAGTTGTAGTCAGGGTGTGCTACTCCCTTTGCTCTACAACAACTAAGTTCAGTAGAACTTAAGTATATCTAATCTTCTTTTATATGTACCTACAGGTACCTATGTGATCTTTCAATTGGTAACCAAGAGATTACAATGGTAAAACACAGCAAGCTCAAATCCAACCGCTGCTCACCAATGTGAGAAGTTGGCCTGGTATATGATGCTCACTAGTTAAAGTGATCACCTTGTACCATGCCAAGCAACCCTTATGGTGTGGTTGTAAGTCAACCTTTTCGGACTAGCTGCCCTAGTGGTAGCGTAGGCTAAGCAGTCTTTGAGGCTAAACTCGTGAAGCGTGTTAAGCAAGCTGTTTTACCAATAGTAACCCCCTTTTATACCAATGAAAGGACACCACACAGATATATATTCAAAATATATATGTGTTTATTTCTCAAAGTAACCCCTAGTCTCTTTATGAGCACAGGAGCACAAATCGTCAAACAAGATTATCACAGAATACACAGAAGTTGCACTTTATATGGATAGGCCCTGGTGGCCACTCGAACCATATACTAAAATAGTGGTATAAGTACCACGAACAGAAAAGGGAAAAGGCCTAGGGCCTCTAGAATCGCTGGGCCTACAAGGAGCTAACGTCAGTTAGTGACCAGGAGGTCCACGGGTGGCGTGTGCAGAGCAAATAGTCACACGCGGGCTCCCATAGGTTTCAATGGGTGCGTAAAAAGTACAAAGTTACTGCAAAAGGAATCTTCCGGATGACCTAGGAACTTAAGATTTGGAACACAGGCACTAGAGATGTATTACTACACATGGGCACAGGTGTGCCAGCTTTACCTCACCCACAGGAAGCGGGTGCATAGGCCTCAAAGTGCGTCGGGTTTCTTCTATCTGTTCCGTTGAGCCTGGGACAAAGATGCTGCAGGCGGTCGGTCGGGAAGGGATGCAGTGGATCCAAGAGTGGATCGGAGATGTTGAAGACCTGTAAGCAGAGGGGACAGTGTTCACAGTCACTAGCCAGTGACCAGCGTGGCACCAGGTGGGTACCAGGCGATGTCGGGTGCAAACAGGTGATGAGGGGTAGCTTGTCTCCGCAGCCACGTGGTCCCTGAAGGTCGACGACGTCCAGGAGTCGGCTCACGAGCTGTCCCACGCAGGCTCTCGCTGTCGGCGGTGTCGGCGACTTGATCGAAGCAAACAAGCCTTGGCAAAAGCAATTGCAGGAGGATTCGGAAATCAGCTGTTGGTTCTGACCAGCAAGGTCAGAGGGATTGCTCCTTTGGAGGGGAGCAAGGGCCAGTCTGGAGCAACCAGACCAGCGGTGTTTGTCGTAGATTTCGTCGCCAAGATGGCCACTAGCCAGCGGGCCAGCAACCGGTTAGGCGCGTCGAGTGGCAAAATGCAGAAGGGCCCCACGCAGATCGTGGAGATGCTGGAGGGCTCACCTTTGGTGCAGATGCTGCTCGAGGGTTGGGCTTCTCAGGACCCAAAGCACAACTTGGAGGGAGCCTCGGTTGTTGCACTGGTCAGCTTATCGTAGTCGTTCCAAGATGGCTGGCTCCACGTGTCTCGGTGCCTCCACGGGTCTCCTCTTTTCAGGGACTGTGGATCGGGCGGTGAGAGGTCTGGAGGTCCAGGTCTTGTCAGTCTCTGGGCTCGGGCTCCGGCGGGAGGCGGCGGCAAAGCAGACGTTGATTCGCTGGATGGTGCTTGCGTTAGCAAGGTGGTCACTCCCTGACCACAGGGGAGATTTTCTTCAGTCTTCTGTGCAGCAGAATGTCGAAGTTCCCGTCTTCTTCTTAGTTTCCAGTTGATTCCAGGATGTCTGAAGTCTTAGGACACAGCTCCTACCTTTAAGCGGATTCTAGGGGCCGGACTACCTGCTAGGTCCCTCCCTATGGGTGGGACCAGGAAGGGGGGTGGTTACACCCCCAATCCTTTGTCCAGCTCGCCCCAGGCCCGGGACTGGTGTGCCCCAGGACCGGTTTGAACTGGCATATGCACCGAGGCTCCTTGTGAGCCACAGGCATGTCTGGTTTCTTTCAAGCCCTACCTGACCAATACACAAAATCCTGTCTGGGGTGGTGCACGCACCTCCCCTGGCAGGAAACCCTTTGTCCACACCTCCCAAGCTGGAAGGACTCCCAGCAGCAGGAGGGCAGACTTGTGTCTGTGGTGGCAGCATCCATTTTGTGGAGCTGAGGCTATGTCTGATTTTACCCGGGTTTCAGGTACTGTACATGTCGTGTCCCTCTAGAAGGGTGGAATGCTAACCCCGTCGCCAGAATTGGCGAGGGGTTAGTATTCCAATTCGTATGACACCTTACTCGACATGTTTTGATAAAGCCAAACCAAAGATAGCATTTAACCGCGAGGTTCATAATGCACTTAAGAGTATATGGTATGACGATATCTGGAAACAGTAGAAGGAAGTTGTTCCGACCACTGCAGACAGGCTCAGCTCATGCCAGAGCACCATCTCACATGGAACCAAGCACTCTGCCTTCAGGATTGTTAAGGCCTGCCATAGGAGTGACTTATAGGTTACCAGGTGTCCCATTTAAGTTTAGGTATAGGTATACTACACCTAAGTAAGAGGTGATTACACCAACTTACCCCAGCTGAGTGATCAGCCAGTTGTGTCAGATTGTTAGGCCAAGCCTGGGGTGGCATAATACATGCTGCAGCCCTTGGCAGGCCTGGGGTACACCAATGCCCTGGGTACCTAGTGTACACTGGTACAGGGGCTGACAGGGTGATCCAACCAATTGGGTATGTACCTAGGGTACATGGAGTCCATTTTAAAGAGAGAGCAGATAGCCTGAGAGCCTGAATGGCAGGATCTCAGGCCAACTAAGTCGAAAAACCAGCTAGACACTAGGCAAAAATTTGGGGGTAACCATAGTCAGATATCCACCTTCCTACACCTGGCTTGCCTCAAGGTTTTTGGATGCCTTCTCCATATACTCAGCCATCCTGGAGCGGAGACCAAGTACATAGTCCACTATGTCTAGCTTAGGCTTTTTGAGAGGTAACTCCCATCCTTCCTTCACCAAACACAGTGGGCCTCTCACAGGGTGCCCAAACAACAATTCAAAGGGGCTGTAGCCAACTCCTTTTTGTGGGACCTCTCTGTAAGCAAACAGAAGGCAGGGTAGAAGGATGTCCCATCTTCGCCTGAGCTTTTCAGGTAATCCTTTGATCATACCCTTTAGGGTCTTGTTGAATCTCTCAACAAGCCCATTGCATTGTGGGTGATAAGGGGTGGTGAACTTGTAGTTGACACCACATTCCTTCCACATAGCTGTCAAGTATCCTGACATAAAGTTGGTACCTCTGTCGGATACTACCTCCTTAGGAAACCCCACTCTGGAGAATACTCCTAGCAGGGCCCTGGCCACAACAGGAGCTGTAGTGGTCCTAAGGGGAATTGCCTCTGGATACCTGGTGGCATGATCCACTACCACCAGTATAAATCTGTGCCCAGATGCAGTGGGAGGATCCATGGGACCCACTATGTCTATTCCCACTCTTTCAAAGGGGACCCCCACCACAGGTAGTGGTATTAGGGGGGCCTTTGTTGTGCCACCTGATTTGCCACTGGCTTGGCAGGTAACACAGGAGCGACAAAACTCCTTTGTATCTTCATTCATATGAGGCCAGTGAAAGTGAGGGACAAGCCTGTCCCAAGTCTTGTTCTGGCCTAAGTGTCCTGCTAAAGGAATGTCATGGGCCAAGGTAAGAAGGAAGCCCCTAAATTGCGAGGTATAACCAACCTCCTGGTAGCACCAGGCTTGGGGTCTCTAGCCTCTGAATAAAGGAGCCCTTCATCCCAATACATTTTATGGGTACCTTGAGCATTCCCAGCAGCCTCAGCAGCAGCCAGCTGTCTGAGGGGTTCAAGAGAGGGACAGGATAACTGAGCCTGCCTCAAGTCAGCCCTTGAAGGTCCCCCTGTCCCCAGAAACTCAACCTGATCAGGTTCAAGCTCTTCAGGGACAGTTCCTTCAGGGTCCTCTAGATGAGCTTCCTGGGAAGGCTGATCATCACTCTGACCTGAGGCAGGGGGGAAGGCACAGCCTTGACCCTCCTGTTCTTCTTCTTGGTAGGTGCTTGGTCCATTGTTCCAGGATCCAAGACCTGAGGTTCAGTGAGGCACTTTTTGGCCTGTGACCTGGTCACAGCAAGGACATGTGATGATATACCTAACATCTCTGCATGAGTCCTTGTGAGAAGTTGGCCTGGTATATGATGCTCACTAGTTAAAGTGATCACCTTGTACCATGCCAAGCAACCCTTATGGTGTGGTTGTAAGTCAACCTTTTCGGACTAGCTGCCCTAGTGGTAGCGTAGGCTAAGCAGTCTTTGAGGCTAAACTCGTGAAGCGTGTTAAGCCAGCTGTTTTACCAAATGTAACCCCCTTTTATACCAATGAAAGGACACCACACAGATATATATTCAAAATATATATGTATTTATTTCTCAAAGTAACCCCTAGTCTCTTTATGAGCACAGGAGCACAAATCGTCAAACAAGATTATCACAGAATACACAGAAGTTGCACGTTATATGGATAGGCCCTGGTGGCCACTCAAACCATATACTAAAATAGTGGTATAAGTACCACGAACAGAAAAGGGAAAAGGCCTAGGGCCTCTAGAATCGCTGGGCCTACAAGGAGCTAACGTCAGTTAGTGACCAGGAGGTCCACGGGTGGCGTGTGCAGAGCAAATAGTCACACGCGTGCTCCCATAGGTTTCAATGGGTGCGTAAAAAGTACAAAGTTACTGCAAAGAGGATCTTCCGGATGGACTAGGAACTCAAGATTTGGAACACAGGCACTAGAGATGTAGTACTACACTTGGGCACAGGTGTGCCAGCTTTACCTCACCCACAGGAAGCGGGTGCCTAGGCCTCGAAGTGCGTCGGGTTGCTTCTATCTGTTCCGTGGAGCTTGAAGACAAAGATGCTGCAGGCGGTCGGTCCGGGAGAGATGCAGTGGATCCAAGAGTGGATCGGAGATGTTGAAGACCTGTAAGCAGAGGGGACAGTGTTCACAGTCACTAGCCAGTGACCAGCGTGGCACCAGGTGGGTACCAGGCGATGTCGGGTGCAAACAGGTGATGAGGGGTAGCTTGTCTCCGCAGCCACGTGGTCCCTGAAGGTCGACGACGTCCAGGAGTCGGCTCACGAGCTGTCCCACGCAGGCTCTCGCTGTCGACGGTGTCGGCGACTTGATCGAAGCAAACAAGCCTTGGCAAAAGCAATTGTTGTAGGAAAAGGAAATAAGCTGATGGTTCTGACCAGCAAGGTCAGAAGGACTGCTCCTTTGGAGGGGAGCAAGGGCCAGTCTGGAGCAACCAGACCAGCGGTGTATTTCTTGAAGTTCGTCGCCAAGATGGCTACTAGCCAGCGGGCCAGCAACCGGTTAGGCGCGTCGAGTGGCAAAATGCAGAAGGGCCCCACGCAGATCGTGGAGATGCTGGAGGGCTCACCTTTGGTGCAGATGCTGCTCGGGTGTTGGGCTTCTCAGATCCCAAAGCACAACTTGGAGGGAGCCTCGGTTGTTGCACTTGTCAGCTTGTCGTAGTCGTTCCAAGATGGCTGGCTCCACGTGTCTCGGTGCCTCCACGGGTCTCCTCTTTTCAGGGACTGTGGATCGGGCGGTGAGAGGTCTGGAGGTCCAGGTCTTGTCAGTCTCTGGGCTCGGGCTCCGGCGGGAGGCGGCGGCAAAGCAGACGGTGATTCGCTGGATGGTGCTTGCGTTAGCAAGGTGGTCACTCCCTGACCACAGGGGAGATTTTCTTCAGTCTTCTGTGCAGCAGAATGTCGAAGTTCCCGTCTTCTTCTTAGTTTCAAGTTGATTCCAGGATGTCTGAAGTCTTAGGACACAGCTCCTACCTTTAAGCGGATTCTAGGGGCCGGACTACCTGCTAGGTCCCTCCCTATGGGTGGGACCAGGAAGGGGGGTGGTTACACCCCCAATCCTTTGTCCAGCTCGCCCCAGGCCCGGGACTGGTGTGCCCCAGGACCGGTTTGAACTGGCATATGCACCGAGGCTCCTTGTGAGCCACAGGCATGTCTGGTTTCTTTCAAGCCCTACCTGACCAATACACAAAATCCTGTCTGGGGTGGTGCATGCACCTCCCCTGGCAGGAAACCCTTTGTCCACACCTCCCAAGCTGGAAGGACTCCCAGCAGCAGGAGGGCAGACTTGTGTCTGTGGTGGCAGCATCCATTTTGTGGAGCTGAGGCTATGTCTGATTTTACCCGGGTTTCAGGTACTGTACATGTCGTGTCCCTCTAGAAGGGTGGAATGCTAACCCCGTCGCCAGAATTGGCGAGGGGTTAGTATTCCAATTCGTATGACACCTTACTCGACATGTTTTGATAAAGCCAAACCAAAGATAGCATTTAACCGCGAGGTTCATAATGCACTTAAGAGTATATGGTATGACGATATCTGGAAACAGTAGAAGGAAGTTGTTCCGACCACTGCAGACAGGCTCAGCTCATGCCAGAGCACCATCTCACATGGAACCAAGCACTCTGCCTTCAGGATTGTTAAGGCCTGCCATAGGAGTGACTTATAGGTTACCAGGTGTCCCATTTAAGGTTAGGTATAGGTATACTACACCTAAGTAAGAGGTGATTACACCAACTTACCCCAGCTGAGTGATCAGCCAGTTGTGTCAAATTGTTAGGCCAAGCCTGGGGTGGCATAATGCATGCTTCAGCCCCTGGCAGGCCTTGGGTACACCAATGCCCTGGGTACCTAGTGTACACTGGTACAGGGGCTGACAGGGTGATCCAACCAATTGGGTATGTACCTAGGGTACATGGAGTCCATTTTAAAGAGAGAACAGCCAGGCTGAGATCCTGAATAGCAGGATCTCAGGCCAACTAAGTCGAAAAACCAGCTAGACACTAGGCAAAAATTTGGGGGTAACCATAGTCAGATATCCACCTTCCTACACAACCCCCCCCCAAACGAAGGGAGATAAGGCTGACTTTGACCAGGTAAGCCTATATTGCCCAAGTGGCCATATAAGGAGGAACCAGCACTGGCATGGTTACCCCCTGTCTCATGGTCCACTAAGCAATCCCGCACCCTAAGGGTATCAGAGGGTCTCCACCATAGGGAATCTCTACCTTTGGTGTGTCTTGGCAAAGTAAAAGGCTGGTGTTGAGATGGAGTACTGAAGTGAGTGTCCTCAAAGTGAGGCCTCACCTTCCTCCAATCCCCCTCCACCATGGATGCCTTTCTTTCCTTAACTGAGTTGCACTGTGCTCTCAGGGTCAGCCTCTGGCTACCTAAAGCTGGAGGCTGGGTCCCTTTTGTGGACTTACTGGAGGGACAGGTCAGGTCTGGGGCCCTAAGGTCCCATGTTTGCCTGTACCCAACAGAATCCCTCTGGGGGAGGTCCCTAACTACCTGTAAAGGAGATCCCTCAGGAATGTTTTTACCCATCACCTGACTAGGGCTACTAGCCAGGCAATCCTCATTCTTTTGATGGGGGGGTTCTTGTGGACAGGGGCCCTCTTGGGGTCCACTGGCCTCCCTGACCTCTGCAGCCCTGGGCTGACTGAGGCAGGGTAGAGAGAGGCAGGCTACCTGCACCAGACTGGGTCCCACCTTGGAAGGGGCCACTGACATCAGAGGCTCTGCCAGGCCAGGCCTGGCTACCTCTGGGGCAGTTCCTTCACAAGGGGTGAGGTCAGCTCCCTGAGGAGGCTGACTTTTTCCTAATGTCTGGGGAGAGGGAGACTTTTCTTCCTCCCCACTACTCTCTGTTTGTGTGGAGTGATCCATAGTTTCAGGCTTCACTACACCTATGTTAGTCTGAGTATAGGCTGAGACCATTACAGCCTTGCCAACCTTTTCAGGGGGGCACTCAGTTTGTGTTTGAGCTGTGACTGTCACAGCTCTGCCAGTCTCTACAGGGAAGTCTGTCTGTGCCTGGGCTGTGGCTACCATTGCCCTTCCAACCTTTCCAGGGAGGAAATCTATTTGGACAGGGGTTGTGAATGGCACAACCCCACTACCCTTTTGTGAAAGGCCTACCATTTTAGAATGGGTGTCTTGTTCAACTCCAGCCCAAGCTGAGAGTTCTAAGTCATTCCCCAGTAAGCAGTCTACAGGCAAGGTTGGGGACACTGCCACCCTTTTAGGGCCAGTGACACCTCCCCAGCTGAGACATACCTCTGCCATGGGATGACTGTTCTGTTTGCCATCAATGTTGGTCACCTGGTAGGAGAAACCAGGCAAAAGCTGCTCAGAGGGAACTAGCCAATGGGCCACCATTGTGATGCTAGCTCCAGTGTCTCTGTAGGCCTCAGCTTTTGTACCATTGATGTAGGGCTCCTGTCTGTACCTACCCAAAGCGTTGGGACAGGCAGTGAAGTTGGCAAACCCCATGCCACCATCACAGACAAGAGTATCTGCTGCAGGGGAATTGGCTAAGCCAGGGTCCCCCTGTGTTCCCCAAGTAAACCCACCCAAATTTTTGGGGGCACTCCCACCACCTGGGGGATTACTGCTGACAGTAATAGGTGGTGTGACAGGAGTAATTGGAGGAACAGTTTTGTTTGTAGCCCTTGGGCAACTGCTGTCAGTTTTCCAATGCCCAGGAGTTTTACACTCATGGCAGTAAGGCTTTTTACCTGTGGTAGAGGAGGGAGCTTGGGACCCACCACCCTGTGTGGAGTTTTGGGGCCCTGAGGAAGATTTCTCTTTTGCTTTATCCCCACCCTTCTCTTGAGGTTTGGTGGTATCTTTCTTTTGGTCACCACCCTGATTCTTAGGCCTGATCCTGGTCCTGACCCATTTATCTGCCCTCTTTCCCAATTCTTGGGGAGAGGTCAAATCTGAGTCTACCAGGTGTTGATGGAGGAGCTGGTTTTGACAGTTACTTAAAATCTGTTCTCTCATCATCAAATTGTACAATCCTGTATAATCAGATACCTTACTTCCCAGCAACCAACCCTCCAAAGCCTTAGTGGCACATTCAACATATTCAGACCAGTCCTGAGTCTGTGTCTTTTGGGTGTCTCTGAACATTAACCTGTACTGTTCAGTGGTTAAGCCTAACCCATCTACCAGAACACTCTTCAGGACTCTGTAGTTTCTGACATCCTCTTCTCTAACAGTGAGGAGTCTGTCTCTGCCTCTTCCTTCAAAGGAGAGCCAGAGGATTGCTGCCCACTGGTCTTCAGGAACCTGCTGTACTTTGCAGGCTCTCTCAAGAGCAGTTATCCATTTGTGGATGTCATCCCCACTTTTGTAGGGGGGCACAACCTTAGACAGGTTCCTATTATCAAAGACCCTATCTTTGTCCTTAGGGACAATGCTGCCACCAGTGGGTATAGACCCACTCTCTCTAGGTTGCCTAGCCTTCCTCAGTTTTTCTTCCATCAGGGCTACTTCTAGCTCCTGCTTCCTGATCCTCAGCTGGGCTTCCTGCATTCTGGCCTCATGTTCCCTCCTCTGAGGGGTGGTCATCCTTTTCCTGGAGTGACCTTGAGAGCCTCTAGAGCCATGAGAAGCATTGGAGTCACCTGAGCGATTCCTTTGCCTCCCAAGCCCTGTGTTAAGTCCACTGGGGAGATCCAATGGGGTGAACCCATTGTCAGTCCCCAATAGCCTTAGTTTAGCTGGGCCAAGTATAACACTTGGCACTGGGCTAGTTCTCCCTTCATCCTCACCACTGTCTGTATCCCCCTCACTTTCCTCCTCTGTAGTATGGTTTTCATCTAAGGGATGGCTATTGGAAAGGGGTACCTCAGTGGCATCTTCAGAAGGGGGGCCTCCTGTTCCTGTCCCTAAGGGGGCTAACTGGGAAGCTCTCTTGAGCTCTCTTTGATTCTCATCATCTTGCAAGAGTGCTCTGAGCACAGCAGAGGTAGGGTTCTTGGGCTGTTTAAGGCCTCTAAGAGTTGCCAACTGCCTGAGCTCATTCTGATTAAGGGTAGCAAAGATGGATGGTGCCCTCGGGGGGTCACTCTCAACAGAGATGGGTACAGTGGACCCCTCTGCCCCAGCCATTGCTCTTAAGTGTGGGTGGATGTGTTGCAATCTACCTACACTTGGGTTTACCTACTAAACCTATCTAGTAGTTGTAGTCAGGGTGTGCTACTCCCTTTGCTCTACAACAACTAAGTTCAGTAGAACTTAAGTATATCTAATCTTGTTTTATATGTACCTACAGGTACCTATGTGATCTTTCAATTGGTAACCAAGAGATTACAATGGTAAAACACAGCAAGCTCAAATCCAACCGCTGCTCACCAATGTGAGAAGTTGGCCTGGTATATGATGCTCACTAGTTAAAGTGATCACCTTGTACCATGCCAAGCAACCCTTATGGTGTGGTTGTAAGTCAACCTTTTCGGACTAGCTGCCCTAGTGGTAGCGTAGGCTAAGCAGTCTTTGAGGCTAAACTCGTGAAGCGTGTTAAGCCAGCTGTTTTACCAAATGTAACCCCCTTTTATACCAATGAAAGGACACCACACAGATATATATTCAAAATATATATGTATTTATTTCTCAAAGTAACCCCTAGTCTCTTTATGAGCACAGGAGCACAAATCGTCAAACAAGATTACAGTAGAATACACAGAAGTTGCACTTTATATGGATAGGCCCTGGTGGCCACTCGAACCATATACTAAAATAGTGGTATAAGTACCACGAACAGACAAGGGAAAAGGCCTAGGGCCTCTAGAATCGCTGGGCCTACAAGGAGCTAACGTCAGTTAGTGACCAGGAGGTCCACGGGTGGCGTGTGCAGAGCAAATAGTCACACGCGTGCTCCCATAGGTTTCAATGGGTGCGTAAAAAGTACAAAGTTACTGCAAAGAGGATCTTCCGGATGGACTAGGAACTCAAGATTTGGAACACAGGCACTAGAGATGTAGTACTACACTTGGGCACAGGTGTGCCAGCTTTACCTCACCCACAGGAAGCGGGTGCCTAGGCCTCGAAGTGCGTCGGGTTGCTTCTATCTGTTCCGTGGAGCTTGAAGACAAAGATGCTGCAGGCGGTCGGTCCGGGAGAGATGCAGTGGATCCAAGAGTGGATCGGAGATGTTGAAGACCTGTAAGCAGAGGGGACAGTGTTCACAGTCACTAGCCAGTGACCAGCGTGGCACCAGGTGGGTACCAGGCGATGTCGGGTGCAAACAGGTGATGAGGGGTAGCTTGTCTCCGCAGCCACGTGGTCCCTGAAGGTCGACGACGTCCAGGAGTCGGCTCACGAGCTGTCCCACGCAGGCTCTCGCTGTCGGCGGTGTCGGCGACTTGATCGAAGCAAACAAGCCTTGGCAAAAGCAATTGTTGTAGGAAAAGGAAATAAGCTGATGGTTCTGACCAGCAAGGTCAGAAGGACTGCTCCTTTGGAGGGGAGCAAGGGCCAGTCTGGAGCAACCAGACCAGCGGTGTATTTCTTGAAGTTCGTCGCCAAGATGGCTACTAGCCAGCGGGCCAGCAACCGGTTAGGCGCGTCGAGTGGCAAAATGCAGAAGGGCCCCACGCAGATCGTGGAGATGCTGGAGGGCTCACCTTTGGTGCAGATGCTGCTCGGGTGTTGGGCTTCTCAGATCCCAAAGCACAACTTGGAGGGAGCCTCGGTTGTTGCACTTGTCAGCTTGTCGTAGTCGTTCCAAGATGGCTGGCTCCACGTGTCTCGGTGCCTCCACGGGTCTCCTCTTTTCAGGGACTGTGGATCGGGCAGTGAGAGGTCTGGAGGTCCAGGTCTTGTCAGTCTCTGGGCTCGGGCTCCGGCGGGAGGCGGCGGCAAAGCAGATGGTGATTCGCTGGATGGTGCTTGCGTTAGCAAGGTGGTCACTCCCTGACCACAGGGGAGATTTTCTTCAGTCTTCTGTGCAGCAGAATGTCGAAGTTCCCGTCTTCTTCTTAGTTTCAAGTTGATTCCAGGATGTCTGAAGTCTTAGGACACAGCTCCTACCTTTAAGCGGATTCTAGGGGCCGGACTACCTGCTAGGTCCCTCCCTATGGGTGGGACCAGGAAGGGGGGTGGTTACACCCCCAATCCTTTGTCCAGCTCGCCCCAGGCCCGGGACTGGTGTGCCCCAGGACCGGTTTGAACTGGCATATGCACCGAGGCTCCTTGTGAGCCACAGGCATGTCTGGTTTCTTTCAAGCCCTACCTGACCAATACACAAAATCCTGTCTGGGGTGGTGCATGCACCTCCCCTGGCAGGAAACCCTTTGTCCACACCTCCCAAGCTGGAAGGACTCCCAGCAGCAGGAGGGCAGACTTGTGTCTGTGGTGGCAGCATCCATTTTGTGGAGCTGAGGCTATGTCTGATTTTACCCGGGTTTCAGGTACTGTACATGTCGTGTCCCTCTAGAAGGGTGGAATGCTAACCCCGTCGCCAGAATTGGCGAGGGGTTAGTATTCCAATTCGTATGACACCTTACTCGACATGTTTTGATAAAGCCAAACCAAAGATAGCATTTAACCGCGAGGTTCATAATGCACTTAAGAGTATATGGTATGACGATATCTGGAAACAGTAGAAGGAAGTTGTTCCGACCACTGCAGACAGGCTCAGCTCATGCCAGAGCACCATCTCACATGGAACCAAGCACTCTGCCTTCAGGATTGTTAAGGCCTGCCATAGGAGTGACTTATAGGTTACCAGGTGTCCCATTTAAGGTTAGGTATAGGTATACTACACCTAAGTAAGAGGTGATTACACCAACTTACCCCAGCTGAGTGATCAGCCAGTTGTGTCAAATTGTTAGGCCAAGCCTGGGGTGGCATAATGCATGCTTCAGCCCCTGGCAGGCCTTGGGTACACCAATGCCCTGGGTACCTAGTGTACACTGGTACAGGGGCTGACAGGGTGATCCAACCAATTGGGTATGTACCTAGGGTACATGGAGTCCATTTTAAAGAGAGAACAGCCAGGCTGAGATCCTGAATAGCAGGATCTCAGGCCAACTAAGTCGAAAAACCAGCTAGACACTAGGCAAAAATTTGGGGGTAACCATAGTCAGATATCCACCTTCCTACAGTCCTGTACTCCACTTCTGACCATAGAGAACTCTCTAGGTCATTGCCCAACAAACATTCTACTGGGAGGTCTGCACTAACCACAACCCTTTTGAGGCCAGTTACCCCTCCCCATGAGAAGTTAACAACTGCCACACTGTGTGAAGTAGTGGCATTGCTGGCATTGGTCACCAGGTAGTTCTCACCTGGTATGTACTGTCCAGGGTCCACAAAGCCTGGTGTCACCATAGTGACACTGGCACATGTGTCCCTGTAGGCTTGAGCCACTTTGTCATTAATTAAAGGAGTCTGTCTGTACTTGCCCAGGTTACTGGGGCTCACAGTCAGGGACAAATCAATGTCCCCATCACAGATCAAGACTGCGTGTGTCAGGGTTCTGTCTAAGTCAGAATCTCCTTCAGTTCCCATAGTGATTCCCACTACACCCTTTGTCTGGGGACCAACACTGCTAACAGTAGTACTGGGAGCAGGTGCCTTAGGGGCAACAGTGTTGGGGGCTCCACCCTTTTTGCAATCACTAGTCCAGTGAGTTGTATTTTTGCAATGATTGCACCAGGGTTTCTTTTGACCTTCTTTCTTCTTTTTGGACTGTTGTTGGGACCCACCCTCCTTAGCAGTAGTTTGGGGCCCTGTTGAAGACTTCTGGTCTTTAGATTTCTGATCTCCACCCTTTTGGTCTGTTTTCTTCTGATCACCCCCTTGGCCCTGGTTCTGTTCTTTTGCTTAACCCTGGTTCTGACCCATTTGTCTGCCTTCTTTCCCAATTCTTGGGGAGAGGTCAGATCAGAGTCAACCAAGTGTTGATGCAGTTGCTGGTTTTGACAGTTATTTAAAATCTGTTCCCTCATCATCAAATTATACAATCCTGTAAAATCAGATACCTTACTTCCCAGCAACCAACCCTCCAAAGCCTTAGTGGCACATTCAACATATTCAGACCAGTCCTGAGTCTGTGTCTTTTGGGTGTCTCTGAACATTAACCTGTACTGTTCAGTGGTTAAGCCTAACCCATCTACCAGAACACTCTTCAGGACTCTGTAGTTTCTGACATCCTCTTCTCTAACAGTGAGGAGTCTGTCTCTGCCTCTTCCTTCAAAGGAGAGCCAGAGGATTGCTGCCCACTGGTCTTCAGGAACCTGCTGTACTTTGCAGGCTTTCTCAAGAGCAGTTATCCATTTGTGGATGTCATCCCCACTTTTGTAGGGGGGCACAACCTTAGACAGGTTCCTATTATCAAAGACCCTATCTTTGTCCTTAGGGACAATGCTGCCACCAGTGGGTATAGACCCACTCTCTCTAGGTTGCCTAGCCTTGTTCAGTTTTTCTTCTATCAGGGCTACTTCTAGCTCCTGCTTCCTGATCCTCAGCTGGGCTTCCTGCATTCTGGCCTCATGTTCCCTCCTCTGAGGGGTGGTCATACTTTTCCTGGAGTGACCTTGAGAGCCTCTAGAGCCATGAGAAGCATTGGAGTCACCTGAGCGATTCCTTTGCCTCCCAAGCCCTGTGTTAAGTCCACTGGGGAGATCCAATGGGGTAAACCCACTGTCAATCCCCAATAGCCTTAGTTTAGCTGGGCCAAGTATAACACTTGGCACTGGGCTAGTTCTCCCTTCATCATCACTACTTTCTGTATCCTCACCACTTTCCTCCCCTGTAGTATGATTCTCATCTAAGGGATGGCTATTGGAACTGGCTACCTCTGTAGCATCTTCAGAAGGGGGGCCTCCTGTTCCTGACCCTAAGGGGGCTAACTGGGACGCTTTCTTGAGTTCTCTCTGATTCTCATCATTCTGTAAGAGTTCTCTGAGCTCAGCAGAGGTAGGGTTCTTGGGCTGTTTAAGGCCTCTAAGAGTTGCCAAATGCCTGAGCTCATTCTGATTAAGGGTAGCAAAGCTGGATGGTGCCCTCTGGGGGTCACTCTCAACAGAGATGGGTACAGTGGACCCCTCTGCCCCGGCCATTGCTCTTAAGTGTGGGTGGATGTGTTGCAATCTACCTACACTTGGGTTTGCCTACTAAACCTATCTAGTAGTTGTAGTCAGGGTGTGCTACTCCCTTTGCTCTACAACAACTAAGTTCAGTAGAACTTATGTATATCTAATCTTGTTTTATATGTACCTACAGGTACCTATGTGATCTTTCAATTGGTAACCAAGAGATTACAATGGTAAAACACAGCAAGCTCAAATCCAACCGCTGCTCACCAATGTGAGAAGTTGGCCTGGTATATGATGCTCACTAGTTAAAGTGATCACCTTGTACCATGCCAAGCAACCCTTATGGTGTGGTTGTAAGTCAACCTTTTCGGACTAGCTGCCCTAGTGGTAGCGTAGGCTAAGCAGTCTTTGAGGCTAAACTCGTGAAGCGTGTTAAGCCAGCTGTTTTACCAAATGCAACCCCCTTTTATACCAATGAAAGGACACCACACAGATATATATTCAAAATATATATGTATTTATTTCTCAAAGTAACCCCTAGTCTCTTTATGAGCACAGGAGCACAAATCGTCAAACAAGATTACAGTAGAATACACAGAAGTTGCACTTTATATGGATAGGCCCTGGTGGCCACTCAAACCATATACTAAAATAGTGGTATAAGTACCACGAACAGACAAGGGAAAAGGCCTAGGGCCTCTAGAATCGCTGGGCCTACAAGGAGCTAACGTCAGTTAGTGACCAGGAGGTCCACGGGTGGCGTGTGCAGAGCAAATAGTCACACGCGTGCTCCCATAGGTTTCAATGGGTGCGTAAAAAGTACAAAGTTACTGCAAAGAGGATCTTCCGGATGGACTAGGAACTCAAGATTTGGAACACAGGCACTAGAGATGTAATACTACACTTGGGCACAGGTGTGCCAGCTTTACCTCACCCACAGGAAGCGGGTGCATAGGCCTCGAAGTGCGTCGGGTTTCTTCTATCTGTTCCGTGGAGCTTGAAGACAAAGATGCTGCAGGCGGTCGGTCCGGGAGAGATGCAGTGGATCCAAGAGTGGATCGGAGATGTTGAAGACCTGTAAGCAGAGGGGACAGTGTTCACAGTCACTAGCCAGTGACCGGCGTGGCACCAGGTGGGTACCAGGCAATGTCGGGTGCAAACAGGGAGAAAGGTGTAGTTGTCTCTGCAGCCACGTGGTCCCTGGAGGTCGACGACGTCCAGGAGTCGAGTCACGAGCTGTCCCACGCAGGCTCTCGCTGTCGGCGGTGTCGGCGACTTGATCGAAGCAAACAAGCCTTGGCAAAAACAATTGTTGTAGGAAAAGGAAATAAGCTGATGGTTCTGACCAGCAAGGTCAGAAGGACTGCTCCTTTGGAGGGGAGCAAGGGCCAGTCTGGAGCAACCAGACCAGCAGTGTATTTCTTGAAGTTCGTCGCCAAGATGGCTACTAGCCAGCGGGCCAGCAACCGGTTAGGCGCGTCGAGTGGCAAAATGCAGAAGTGCCCCACGCAGATCGTGGAGATGCTGGAGGGCTCACCTTTGGTGCAGATGCTGCTCGGGTGTTGGGCTTCTCAGATCCCAAAGCACAACTTGGAGGAAGCCTCGGTTGTTGCACTTGTCAGCTTGTCGTAGTCGTTCCAAGATGGCCGGCTCCACGTGTCTCGGTGCCTCCACGGGTCTCCTCTTTTCAGGGACTGTGGATCGGGCGGTGAGAGGTCTGGAGGTCCAGGTCTTGTCAGTCTCTGGGCTCGGGCTCCGGCGGGAGGTGGCGGCAAAGCAGACGATGATTCGCTGGATGGTGCTTGCGTTAGCAAGGTGGTCACTCCCTGACCACAGGGGAGATTGGCTTCAGTCCTCTGTGCAGCAGAGCGTCGAAGTTCCCGTCTTCTTCTTAGTATTAAGTTGATTCCAGGATGTCTGAAGTCTTAGGACACAGCTCCTACCTTTAAGCGGATTCTAGGGGCCGGACTACCTGCTAGGTCCCTCCCTATGGGTGGGACCAGGAAGGGGGGTGGTTACACCCCCAATCCTTTGTCCAGCTCACCCCAGGTCCGGGACTGGTGTGCCCCAGGACCGGTTTGAACTGGCATATGCACCGAGGCTCCTTGTGAGCCACAGGCATGTCTGGTTTCTTTCAAGCCCTACCTGACCAATACACAAAATCCTGTCTGGGGTGGTGCACGCACCTCCCCTGGCAGGAAACCCTTTGTCCACACCTCCCAAGCTGGAAGGACTCCCAGCAGCAGGAGGGCAGACTTGTGTCTGTGGTGGCAGCATCCATTTTGTGGAGCTGAGGCTATGTCTGATTTTACCCGGGTTTCAGGTACTGTACATGTCGTGTCCCTCTAGAAGGGTGGAATGCTAACCCCGTCGCCAGAATTGGCGAGGGGTTAGTATTCCAATTCGTATGACACCTTACTCGACATGTTTTGATAAAGCCAAACCAAAGATAGCATTTAACCGCGAGGTTCATAATGCACTTTAGAGTATATGGTATGACGATATCTGGAAACAGTAGAAAGAAGTTGTTCCGACCACTGCAGACAGGCTCAGCTCATGCCAGAGCACCATCTCACATGGAACCAAGCACTCTGCCTTCAGGATTGTTAAGGCCTGCCATAGGAGTGACTTATAGGTTACCAGGTGTCCCATTTAAGGTTAGGTATTGATATACTACACCTAAGTAAGAGGTGATTACACCAACTTACCCCAGCTGAGTGATCAGCCAGTTGTGTCAAATTGTTAGGCCAAGCCTGGGGTGGCATAATACATGCTTCAGCCCCTGGCAGGCCTTGGGTACACCAATGCCCTGGGTACCTAGTGTACACTGGTACAGGGGCTGACAGGGTGATCCACTTCCAATTGGTTATGCACCTAGGGTGCATAGTTTTAATTTAGTAGAGAGAACAGCAGGCTGGGGGTCTGATTGGCAGGCCCACAGCCTCAATATGTCAAAAACCAGTGAAGCAAAAAGCAAAAATTTGGGGTGACCATAGGATAGCAGACCCTACTCTCCTACAGGAGTGGAGTGTGTTGAGTGGATTGTGTCGAGTAGAGTGGAGTGTGTGGAGTAGAGTGGAGTGTGTGAAGTGGAGTTCAGTGTGTGGAGTGGAGTGGAGTGGAGTGTGTGGAGTGGAGTGTGTGGAGTGTGTGGAGTGGAGTGTGTGGAGTAGAGTGGAGTGTGTGGAGTGTGTGGAGTGTGTGGAGTGGAGTATGTGGAGTGGAGTGTAGTGTGTGGAGTGGAGTGTGTGGAGTGGAGTTTGTGGAGTGGAGTGTGTGGAGTGGAATGGAATATGTGGAGTGTGTGGAGTGTGTAGAGTGGAGTCTGTGGAGTGGAGTATGGAGTGTGTGGAGTGGAGTGGAGTGTGGAGTGTGTGGAGTGGAGTGTGTGGAGTGGAGTGGAGTGTGTGGAGTGGAGTCAAGAGTGTGGAGTGGAATGTGTGGAGTGGAGTGTGTGGAGTGGAGTGGAGTGTGTGGAGTAGAGTGGAGTGGAGTGTGTGGAGTGGAGTGTGTGGAGTAGAGTGTGTGGAGTGGATTGTGTGGAGTGTGTGGAGTGGAGTGGAGTGTGTGGAGTGGAGTGAGTGGAGTGTGTGGAATGAGTGGAGTGAGTTGAGTTGAGTGTGTGGAGTGGTGTGGAGTGTGTGGAGTGGAGTGTGTGGAGTAGAGTGTGTGGAGTGGAGTGTGTTCGGAGTGGAGCATGTGGAGTGGAGTGAGTGGAGTGGAGTGAGTGGAGTGTGTGGAGTGAGTGGAATGGAGTGAGTTGAGTGGAGTGTGTGGAGTGGAGTGTGTTGAGTGGAGTGGAGTGTATAGAATGGAGTGTGTGGAGTGGAGAGAGTGGAGTGTGTGGAGTGAGTGGAGTGAGTTGAGTTGAGTGTGTGGAGTTGTGTAGAGTGTGTGGAGTGGAGTGTGTGGAGTAGAGTGTGTGGAGTGTGTGGAGTGGTGTATGTGGAGTGGTGTGTGTGGAGTGGAGTGAGTGGAGTGTGTGGAGTGAGTGGAGTGGAGAGAGTTGAGTGGAGTGTGTGGAGTAGAGTGGAGTGTGTGGAGCGGAGTGGAGTGGAGTGTGTGGAGTGGAGTGTATGGAGTAGAGTGGAGTAGAGTGGAGTGGAGTGGAGTGTGTGGAGTGGAGTGTGTGGAGTGGAGTGTGTGGAGTGGATTGTGTGGAGTGTGTGGAGTGGAGTGGAGTGTGTGGAGTGGAGTGAGTGGAGTGTGTGGAGTGGAGTGTGGTGTGGTATGTGTGGAGTGGAGTGTGTGGAGTGGAGTGTATGGAGTGGAGTGTGTGGAGTGAAGTGTGCGGAGTGGAGTGTGTGGAGTGGAGTGTGTTCAGTGGAGTGTATGGAGTGGAGAGTGTGGAGTGAAGTGTGTGGAGTGGAGTGTGTGGAGTGAGTGGAGTGTGTGGAGTGGAGTGTGTGGAGTGAGTGGAGTGTGTGGAGTGTGTGGAGTGGAGTGTGTGGAGTGGAGTTTGTGGAGTGGAGTGTGTGGAGTGGAATATGTGGAGTGTGTGGAGTGTGTGGAGTGTGTAGAGTGGAGTCTGTGGAGTGGAGTATGGAGTGTGTGGAGTGTGTGGAGTGGAGTGTGTGGAGTGGAGTCAAGAGTGTGGAGTGGAGTGTGTGGAGTGGAGTGTGTGGAGTGGAGTGTGTAGAGTATGTGGTGTGGAGTGGAGTGTGTGGAGTGTGTGGAGTGGAGTGTGTGGATTGGAGTGGAGTGTTTGGATTGGAGTGGAGTGTGTGGAGTAGAGTGACGTGTGTGGAGTGGAGTGGAGTGTGTGGAGTGGAGTGTGTGGAGTGGAGTGTGCAGACTTTGTGGAGTGGAGTGTGCGGAGTGGAGTGTGTGGAGTGGAGTGGAGTGTGTGGAGTGGAGTGTGTGGAGTGGATTGTGTGGAGTGTGTGGAGTGGAGTGGAGTGTGTGGAGTGGAGTGTGTGGAGTGGAGTGAGTGGAGTGGAGGGTGAGGAGTGTGTGGTGTGGTGTGGAGTGGAGTGTGTGGAGTGGAGTGTGTAGAGTGGAGTGGAGTGTGAGGAGTGGAGTGTGTGGAGTGGAGTGGAGTGGAGTGTGTGGAGTGTGTGGACTGGAGTGGAGTCTGTAGAGTGGAGTGTGTGGAGTAGAGTAGAATGTGTGGAGTGGAGTGTGTGGAGTGGTGTGTGTGGAGTGGAGTCGAGTGTGTGGAGGGGAGTGTGTGGAGTGGAGTGTGTGGAGTGGAGTGTGTGCAGTGGAGTGATTGGAGTGGAGTGTGTGGAGTGGAGTGTGGAGTGTGTGGAGTGGAGTGTGTGGAGTGGAGTGTGTGGAGTGGAGTGTGTGGAGTAGAGTGTATGAGGACTGGAGTGGAGAGTGTGAGGAGTGGGGGGAGTGTGTGGAGTGTGTGGAGTGGAGTGTGTGGAGTAGAGTGGAGTGGAGTGGAATGTGTGTATTGGAGTGGAGTGTGTGGAGTGGAGTTTGTGGAGTAGAGTGTGTGGAGTGGAGTGGAGTGTGTGGAGTGGAGTGGAGTGTGTGGAGTGGAGTGTGTGGAGTAGAGTGTGTGGAGTGGAGTGGAGTGTGTGGAGTGGTGTGGAGTGGAGTGTGTGGAGTGGAGTGGAGTGTGTAGAGTGTGTGGAGTGGAGTGGAGTGTGTGAAGTGCATGGAGTGGAGTGTGTTGATTGGAGTGGAGTGTGTGGAGTAGAGTGGAGTGTGTGGAGTGGAGTGTGTGGAGAGGAGTGTGTGGAGTGGAGTATGTGGAGTGGAGTGTGTGGAGTGGAGTGGAGTGTGTGAAGTGGAATGTGTGGAGTGGAGTGGAGTGTGTGGAGTGGCGTCAAGAGTGTGGAGTGGAGTGTGTGGAGTGGAGTGTGTGTAGTGGAGTGGAGTGTGTAGAGTGTGTGGAGTGGTGTTGGACCTGGCCTCGTGGCGTGGTCCTTAACCCCCTGGATTGTGGCCGTTCCCCGCCCCGGCCGTCACGGGCCACCCGTCTGGACTGCACCAAGGCCCTTCACCCGGAGCTACACGTGGTCGCATACTCCTCGTGGCTCCGCCATCTTGTTGGCATCCACGTCACACCGTGCCCCAGCCGGCGCGACCCCGCTCAACCCAGCCTCGACCCCAACGAAGCCCCGACATCGAGGCACCACGAACTGGCCAGGGGGTGCCGCAGGAACCATTCATCGCCCCGGCGGAGGACAGTATCGATGGGACCCCCAACTGTCCTCCCCTCTCGAGGTGTGATCACCCTGCAAACTCCCATGGGCCTGGCGCCTCTCCTGCTGGGCGTCTGGCCACCTCCACCCGGCCACTCCGCCCCCTCGGGCGCATAGGTCCGGACATCAAAGGGCTCCAGACCTATATCTGGGGCGACCCCACCACAGCTCGGCAGTTGTATCCCGGAGTCGAGAGCCCTGCTGATCGAATCGCGGCTGACCCTACGGAGACGAACTCTTGCCGGAACCATCACGAGCCCTGCTGACTGCGTCGCGGCTCCCTCCTGTGAACCCTTTTCTGAACCACCTGGAACATCGGAGCCCTGCAGACGCTGTCGCGGCCCAACCTCGCTGGAACCTTCCTCGGAGCCCTGCTGACGCCGTCGCGGCTCGAGCTGAGCAGAAACCATCTTGAGAGCCCTGCTGATTGAATCGCGGCTCTCCACGAACTGTACGCCAGAGCCCTGCTGACGCCGTCGCGGCTCGACCCCTCCGAGATCGGAGGTCCTCCAGCGTGAGGATAAGAACTGGGCCCCAGGTACCCTCGTACCACACTCCTGCCAAAGACTGTCCCGCTACCCCTACCCTTCCAAAGAGACATTGAGACTTTTGGTGGATCCCTCGATCCCTTCGTGTAAATATTGAACTCGTAACCTTTTATTGATGATAAAGAATTGCTTGTCTTGAGACAACCTCCTTGAGTCCGGTGTGGTGGTGTTACTGTGCTAGTACGGGATAGGAGAAGGATCTCTCAGGAGACTTCTCGGCAGCGCTCGGCTACTTCGTGCAGTGAGAGGGCCCCCCCCTGGTGGTCTCACCGACTCCTCGGGGTCCGCCTTCCAACATTTGGTGGCCAGCGACGGGATCCGAGCCGAACGCAGTACGTACCAGCCAGTACCCACTAGCTACCCATCCAAACGAATAGCATCATGAGCAGCCAGGAAAACAACGCGACAATGGAGTTCCAGCCCGAACGGCTGGAAGAATATACGCACAAAGAATTAAAACAGTTCTGCAGAGACAAAGGCATTGCAACCACCAGCCTCGGTACCAAGGAAGAGATGCAGAAAGCTCTGAGGGCATGGTTGGAGGCTGGGGCAGGCCCCTCCCAGGAAGAAGGGCCCTTGCCCCTGACGGAGACCACAGCAACCGCACTGACCCCGGCAACCGGAGGAAGAAAGAGCCTAGAAACCGGCCTCTCCGAGGAAGAAATACGAGAGCGGGAAAAGGTCCGGAGCCACGAACTAGAGCTCGCCCGACTACGGCTGGACGGCGAACTCCAGCTGGCAGAAAAGAAACTGGCCCTCGAGCAGCTACGCCTTCAAGAAGAAATAGAAGAGAAGAGACGACACCGGGAGTTGGAGGAAAAGAAACTAACTCTTGAGCACGAGCGCAGTCTCAAGGAGCTCGAGATCAAGGCCAAGAACGGAGGGGCCAACACCCCCAGTACTAGAGACACTCTACCGCCCCCCGAGGCCAGGGTGCATATCCCGAAGGAGGTCGTCAAGGAGTATTACAAGAATGACGATATCCAACAATGGTTCAAGGCCTACGAGGTGGCCATGACCTCCCATCGGGTGCCCCGAAAAGACTGGGGCGCAGGCCTGTGGGGGCGATTCCTGAGTGAAGGGCGGGACACGCTGCTCCAGCTACCGGAGGAGGTGATGACCTCCTACGATCACATGAAGGAGGCCCTGCTCACCCGCTACGGGCTAACAGCGGAGATGTACCGCCAGCGGTTCCGAGACTGCAAGAAAATCCCGGGTACCACATGGGTGGAATATGTGGACTTTTTCAGTCGGGCCCTAGAAGGGTGGATCAAAGGCAGCAAAGTAACCACCTACGGACAACTGGTCGACCTCATCGTCTGGGAACATCTTTCCAACAATTGCTTCGTGGAACTGAGACAGCACCTCCTCGACAGCAAAATGACCGACCCGCGAAAACTTGCCGTCGAGGCCGATCGATGGGTCAACTCCCGGGTCCCCCGGAGCTCAATGGGGGAGTACCAGAGGAACCCCAACGGACCCCCACGCCAGCGCGGTGGGGGGGGGGGCGAACAGGAACCGAGACCCTCCCGCTGGGGCCCCCAGGAGCCCCCCTCGAGGGCCACCGCAGCCACATCTCTCCCCGAGCCTAGCGCGAAGGGTGGGCCCGGCCCGACCCGGACCACGGCCACCAGTGACCTGCTATGGCTGCCAACAAACCGGACACTTTGCCAGCGACCCGGCCTGCCCCCTGAACTGAAGAAACGGGGCCGGCGGGCCCCCGCCCCGGCAGCTGACAGCCGCCGCCTTGGGGGGAGAGGAGGAAGAAGAGGCCCTCGACCGAGAAAACACTGAGTGGGAGCCGGCAGCCATGTCCCTGGTCTGCCTGGGTAGCCGAGAGATGGTACCCTGCACCCCCATCCCAACCAACACCCAGAAGTACCGGCAGCAGGTCACGGTCAACGGACAACGGGCCGAAGCCCTTCGCGACACCGGCGCCAGTATCACCGCTGTCCGCTGCCACCTGGTGACCCCTGAACAGATTCTACCGAATGTGCTGTGCCCTGTGCGGACGGCCGACAACAGTGAAAGCCTATGCCAGATGGCCCTGGTCCCCTTCGAGTGGGGAGGGGTGACGGGCCTGCTGAAGGTGACGGTGCGCGACGACGCCCCGGTCGACTGCCTCCTGGGGAACGACTTGGAGAGTTCCCCCTGGGCTCAAGTAGAACGACGAGAGCACCTCCGAATGTTGGGACTGGCTGATTGGGCCTGCGCCATCACCCGGTCCATGACCGCCCAGGCCCCCCGCTCCTCCTCGACCTCCGGGACTGCCCTACCCGAGGGGCTCACACCCCCTCCCGCCAGCAGCGAGGAGGAGGCGGACACCGACCCCGGGCCCAGCGAATCCTCCCCCGAAGAGATGGCTTCTCCGAGCGCCCTACCAGAACTGACGCAATGGCAACATGAAGGGGGCCCCACCCGAGAGCAGTTCCAGCAAGAGCAACAGTCCTGTCCCTCTCTCGAAGGGGTCCGACAGCAGGCGACCGCGCAAGCCAACGGTGACCAGACCGGCACCCACTGGATCTACTGGGCCGAGGGCCTGTTGTACAGTGAACAGAAAGTGGCAGAACTCGGGGCAGGCCGCGTGTTGGTGGTCCCCCTCCGCTTCCGGGAGTTCCTTCTCAACCTGGCCCATGATGTGCCCCTCGCCGGACACTTGGGGCAAGACAAAACGTACAGTCGTCTGGTGACCCACTTCTACTGGCCCCGGATGCGGAGAGATGTGGACAACCACTGCCGGTCCTGCCAGACCTGCCAAGCCAGCGGAAAGATGGGGGGTCGGGTCAAGGCCCCCCTCCAGCCCTTTCCCGCCGTCAGCACCCCGTTTGAACGAGTCGGAATCGACATTGTGGGACCCCTGGACCCCCAAACCGCCCTGGGCCACCGCTTCATCCTGGTCCTCGTGGACCACGCCACCAGGTACCCGGAGGCGGTCCCGCTCAGAACTATAACGGCCCCTGTGGTAGGCCGGGCCTTGATGGGGATCTTCTCCCGAGTGGGATTCCCCAGCGAAGTGGTGAGCGACCGTGGCACGAACTTTATCTCCAGGTACATGCAGTCCCTGTGGCAACAATGCGGGGTCACATACAAGTTCACGACCCCATATCACCCTCAGGGGAACGGACTGGTTGAGCGGTTCAACCGAACATTGAAAGGGATGATCCAGGGCCTGGAAGAACCCCTCAGGCGGAAATGGGATGTCCTGCTGCCCTGCCTCCTGTTTGCCTATCGGGAGGTCCCGCAGAAGTCCCTGGGGTTCAGCCCGTTTGAACTATTGTATGGGCACCCGGTCCGCGGACCACTCAGCCTGGTCAAGGAGGGCTGGGAGATGAAGCCCCGAGGCGCCCCTCCTGACGTCTACCGATACCTCCTGACCCTCCGAAACCAGACCCGCAAGTTCCGAGCCATAGCCGAAGCCAACCTCGAGGCCAGCCAGGAGGACATGAAGCGGTGGTACGATCGCAACACTTCTACGGTAGAATTCGAGCCAGGTCAGAAAGTATGGGTCATGGCCCCGGTCGAACCCGGCGCCCTCCAGGACAAGTGGACCGGGCCCTTCAAGGTGGTGGAGAAGAAAAGTCCCGTCACCTACCTGGTCGATCTGGAGTCCCCCCGGAACCCCCTCCGGGTCCTACATGCGAACAGGCTAAAACCCCACTTCGCCCGGACCGAACTGAGCCTGCTGCTGGCGACCGACGAGGGGGGCGAGGACGACTCCGAGCCCTTGCCCGACCTCTTGCAATCCGACAGTCACGATGGATCGATCGAAGGGGTCCAACTCGCCTCGTCCCTGACCCCGGAGCAGCGCAACGACTGCCAGCGATTACTGCGGGACTACGCAGCCCTCTTCTCTCTCACCCCGGGGGTGACCCACTGGTGCGTCCACGACGTCGACACCGGGGAGAACCCCCCCATACGACACAGAGCCTACCGGGTGCCTGACCGAGTGCGGGCCTGCATCCAGGCCGAAGTAGCGAAGATGCTGGCCCTGGGGGTCATCGAGCCTTCCGACAGCCCGTGGGCCAGCCCTGTTGTCCTGGTGCCCAAGGCCGCAGCTCCCGGTCACCCCCCGGAGTTGCGATTCTGCGTGGACTACCGAGCCCTGAATGTAGTAACCAAGACGGACGCACACCCGATACCCCGGGCCGACGAACTGATCGACCGCCTAGGGGCCGCTCGCTACTTGAGCACGCTGGACCTCACCGCCGGGTACTGGCAAATCCAGCTCACCCCCGGCGCCCAAGAAAGATCCGCCTTTTCGACTCCGGATGGGCATTACCACTTTCGGGTGATGCCCTTCGGAATGAAGAACGCCCCGGCCACCTTCCAAAGACTGGTGAACAAGGTTTTGGCCGGGCTTGAGGCCTTCAGCGCGGCCTACTTAGATGACATTGCCGTGTACAGCAACCACTGGGCCGAGCACCTCCTCCACCTGGAGGCCGTCCTGGCCGCCCTCCAGCGGGCCGGGCTCACAATCAAGGCCAGCAAATGCCAAATCGGCCACGGATCCGTGACCTACCTGGGCCATCAAGTGGGGAGCGGGCAGGTGGCCCCCCTCCAAGCGAAGATAGATGCCATCCAGACCTGGGAACCCCCCACTACCCAGACCGCTGTCCGGGCCTTCCTGGGCCTCCACGGATACTACCGGCGGTTTATCCGGGACTATGGGAGCATTGTTGGCCCCCTCACAGAGTTAACGTCCAAAAAACAGCCCAAGAAGGTACACTGGACACCCCGCTGCCAAACAGCCTTCGACACCCTCAAAACGGCCATGTGTACTGCTCCGGTGCTGCAAGCCCCGGACTACCAGAAGGAGTTCGTGGTACAGACGGACGCCTCCGAGTATGGGATCGGGGCCGTCCTCTCCCAAACTGACGAAAGGGGGCTCGACAGACCAGTGGCCTTCATCAGCCGGCGACTACTGCCCCGGGAGCAACGCTGGAGCACTATTGAGCGCGAGGCCTTCGCTGTGGTGTGGGCCCTCAAGAAGCTCCGGCCCTACCTCTTTGGCGCCCACTTCCGGGTCCAGACCGACCACCGGCCCTTGCAATGGTTAATGCGAATGCGGGGCGAGAACCCCAAGCTGCTGCGATGGTCCATCTCGCTACAAGGGATGGACTTTGACGTCGAACACCGGCCCGGCAATGACCACGCCAACGCCGACGGCCTGTCCCGCTTCTTCCGCCTTGACGAGGAGAATCCCCAAGGAGATGGGTGACTCTCCATGCCTTCGGCTGGGGGGGACGCCTGTTGGACCTGGCCTCGTGGCGTGGTCCTTAACCCCCTGGATTGTGGCCGTTCCCCGCCCCGGCCGTCACGGGCCACCCGTCTGGACTGCACCAAGGCCCTTCACCCGGAGCTACACGTGGTCGCATACTCCTCGTGGCTCCGCCATCTTGTTGGCATCCACGTCACACCGTGCCCCAGCCGGCGCGACCCCGCTCAACCCAGCCTCGACCCCAACGAAGCCCCGACATCGAGGCACCACGAACTGGCCAGGGGGTGCCGCAGGAACCATTCATCGCCCCGGCGGAGGACAGTATCGATGGGACCCCCAACTGTCCTCCCCTCTCGAGGTGTGATCACCCTGCAAACTCCCATGGGCCTGGCGCCTCTCCTGCTGGGCGTCTGGCCACCTCCACCCGGCCACTCCGCCCCCTCGGGCGCATAGGTCCGGACATCAAAGGGCTCCAGACCTATATCTGGGGCGACCCCACCACAGCTCGGCAGTTGTATCCCGGAGTCGAGAGCCCTGCTGATCGAATCGCGGCTGACCCTACGGAGACAAACTCTTGCCGGAACCATCACGAGCCCTGCTGACTGCGTCGCGGCTCCCTCCTGTGAACCCTTTTCTGAACCACCTGGAACATCGGAGCCCTGCAGACGCTGTCGCGGCCCAACCTCGCTGGAACCTTCCTCGGAGCCCTGCTGACGCCGTCGCGGCTCGAGCTGAGCAGAAACCATCTTGAGAGCCCTGCTGATTGAATCGCGGCTCTCCACGAACTGTACGCCAGAGCCCTGCTGACGCCGTCGCGGCTCGACCCCTCCGAGATCGGAGGTCCTCCAGCGTGAGGATAAGAACTGGGCCCCAGGTACCCTCGTACCACACTCCTGCCAAAGACTGTCCCGCTACCCCTACCCTTCCAAAGAGACATTGAGACTTTTGGTGGATCCCTCGATCCCTTCGTGTAAATATTGAACTCGTAACCTTTTATTGATGATAAAGAATTGCTTGTCTTGAGACAACCTCCTTGAGTCCGGTGTGGTGGTGTTACTGTGCTAGTACGGGATAGGAGAAGGATCTCTCAGGAGACTTCTCGGCAGCGCTCGGCTACTTCGTGCAGTGAGAGGGCCCCCCCCTGGTGGTCTCACCGACTCCTCGGGGTCCGCCTTCCAACAAGTGGAGTGTGTGGAGTGGAGTGGAGTGTGTGGAGTGGAGTGTGTGGAGTGGAGTGGATTGTGTTGATTGGAGTGGAGTGTGTGGAGTGGAGTGGAGTGTGTGGAGTGGAGTGTGTGGAGTAGAGTGGAGTGGAGTGGAGTGTGTGGAGTGGAGTGTGAGGAGTAGAGTGTGTGGAGTGGATTGTGTGGAGTGTGTGGAGTGGAGTTTGTGGAGTGGAGTGTGTGGAGTGGAATATGTGGAGTGTGTGGAGTGTGTGGAGTGTGTAGAGTGGAGTCTGTGGAGTGGAGTATGGAGTGTGTGGAGTGTGGAGTGTGTGGAGTGGAGTGTGTGGAGTGGAGTCAAGAGTGTGGAGTGGAGTGTGTGGAGTGGAGTGTGTGGAGTGGAGTGTGTAGAGTATGTGGTGTGGAGTGGAGTGTGTGGAGTGTGTGGAGTGGAGTGGAGTGTGTGGATTGGAGTGGAGTGTTTGGATTGGAGTGGAGTGTGTGGAGTAGAGTGACGTGTGTGGAGTGGAGTGGAGTGTGTGGAGTGGAGTGTGTGGAGTGGAGTGTGCAGACTTTGTGGAGTGGAGTGTGCGGAGTGGAGTGTGTGGAGTGGAGTGGAGTGTGTGGAGTGGAGTGTGTGGAGTGGATTGTGTGGAGTGTGTGGAGTGGAGTGGAGTGTGTGGAGTGGAGTGTGTGGAGTGGAGTGAGTGGAGTGGAGGGTGAGGAGTGTGTGGTGTGGTGTGGAGTGGAGTGTGTGGAGTGGAGTGTGTAGAGTGGAGTGGAGTGTGAGGAGTGGAGTGTGTGGAGTGGAGTGGAGTGGAGTGTGTGGAGTGTGTGGACTGGAGTGGAGTCTGTGGAGTGGAGTGTATGAAGTAGAGTAGAATGTGTGGAGTGGAGTGTGTGGAGTGGTGTGTGTGGAGTGGAGTCGAGTGTGTGGAGGGGAGTGTGTGGAGTGGAGTGTGTGGAGTGGAGTGGAGTGTGTGCAGTGGAGTGATTGGAGTGGAGTGTGTGGAGTGGAGTGTGTGGAGTGTGTGGAGTGGAGTGTGTGGAGTGGAGTGTGTGGAGTGGAGTGTGTGGAGTAGAGTGTATGAGGACTGGAGTGGAGAGTGTGAGGAGTGGGGGGAGTGTGTGGAGTGTGTGGAGTGGAGTGTGTGGAGTAGAGTGGAGTGGAGTGGAATGTGTGTATTGGAGTGGAGTGTGTGGAGTGGAGTTTGTGGAGTGGAGTGTGTGGAGTGGAGTGGAGTGTGTGGAGTGGAGTGGAGTGTGTGGAGTGGAGTGTGTGGAGTAGAGTGTGTGGAGTGGAGTGGAGTGTGTGGAGTGGTGTGGAGTGGAGTGTGTGGAGTGGAGTGGAGTGTGTAGAGTGTGTGGAGTGGAGTGGAGTGTGTGAAGTGCATGGAGTGGAGTGTGTTGATTGGAGTGGAGTGTGTGGAGTAGAGTGGAGTGTGTGGAGTGGAGTGTGTGGAGTGGAGTGTGTGGATTGGAGTATGTGGAGTGGAGTGTGTGGAGTGGAGTGGAGTGTGTGAAGTGGAGTATGTGGAGTGGAGTGTAGTGTGTGGAGTAGAGTGTGTGGAGTGGAGTGTGTGGAGTGGAGTGGAGTGTGTGAAGTGGAGTGTGTGGAGTGGAGTGGAGTGTGTGGAGTGGCGTCAAGAGTGTGGAGTGGAGTGTGTGGAGTGGAGTGTGTGGAGTGGAGTGGAGTGTGTAGAGTGTGTGGAGTGGAGTGTGTGGAGTGGAGTGGAGTGTGTGGAGTGGAGTGTGTGGAGTGGAGTGGATTGTGTTGATTGGAGTGGAGTGTGTGGAGTGGAGTGGAGTGTGTGGAGTGGAGTGTGTGGAGTAGAGTGGAGTGGAGTGGAGTGTGTGGAGTGGAGTGTGTGGAGTAGAGTGTATGAGGACTGGAGTGGAGCGTGTGAGGAGTGGGGGGGAGTGTGTGGAGTGTGTGGAGTGGAGTGTGTGGAGTAGAGTGGAGTGGAGTGGAATGTGTGTATTGGAGTGGAGTGTGTGGAGTGGAGTTTGTGGAGTGGAGTGTGTGGAGTGGAGTGGAGTATGTGGAGTGGAGTGGAGTGTGTGGAGTGGAGTGTGTGGAGTAGAGTGTGTGGAGTGGAGTGGAGTGTGTGGAGTGGTGCGGAGTGGAGTGTGTGGAGTGGAGTGGAGTGTGTAGAGTGTGTGGAGTGGAGTGGAGTGTGTGAAGTGCATGGAGTGGAGTGTGTTGATTGGAGTGGAGTGTGTGGAGTAGAGTGGAGTGTGTGGAGTGGAGTGTGTGGAGTGGAGTGTGTGGAGTGGAGTATGTGGAGTCAAGTGTGTGGAGTGGAGTGGAGTGTGTGAAGTGGAGTGTGTGGAGTGGAGTGGAGTGTGTGGAGTGGCGTCAAGAGTGTGGAGTGGAGTGTGTGGAGTGGAGTGTGTGGAGTGGAGTGGAGTGTGTAGAGTGTGTGGAGTGGAGTGTGTGGAGTGGAGTGGAGTGTGTGGAGTGGAGTGTGTGGAGTGGAGTGGATTGTGTTGATTGGAGTGGAGTGTGTGGAGTGGAGTGTGTGGAGTAGAGTGGAGTGGAGTGGAGTGTGTGGAGTGGAGTGTGTGGAGTAGAGTGTGTGGAGTGGATTGTGTGGAGTGTGTGGAGTGGAGTGTGTGGAGTGGAGTGAGTGGAGTGTGTGGAGTGAGTGGAGTGAGTTGAGTTGAGTGTGTGGAGTGGTGTGGAGTGTGTGGAGTGGAGTGTGTGGAGTAGAGTGTGTGGAGTGGATTGTGTGGAGTGTGTGGAGTGGAGTGTGTGAAGTGGAGTGAGTGGAGTGTGTGGAGTGAGTGGAGTGAGTTGAGTGTGTGGAGTGGTGTGGAGTGTGTGGAGTGGAGTGTGTGGAGTAGAGTGTGTGGAGTGGAGTGTGTGGAGTGGTGTGTGTGGAGTGGAGTGTGTGGAGTGGAGTGAGTGGAGTGTGTGGAGTGAGTGGAGTGGAGAGAGTTGAGTGGAGTGTGTGGAGTGGAGTGTGTGGAAAGGAGTGTGTGGAGTGGAGTGTGTGGAGTGGAGTGTGTGGAGTGGAGTAGAGTGTGTGGGAGTGGAGTGTGTGGAGTAGAGTGGAGTGTGAGGAGTGGAGTGTGTGGAGTGGAGTGGAGTGTGTGGAATGTGTGGACTAGAGTGGAGTCTGTGGAGTGGAGTGTGTGGAGTGGAGTGGAATGTGTGGAGTGGAGTGTGTGGAGTGGTGTGTATGGTGTGGAGTGGAGTGTGTGGAGTGGAGTGTGGTGTGGTGTGTGTGGAGTGGAGTGTGTGGAGTGGAGTGTATGGAGTGGAGTGTGTGTAGTGGAGTGTGCGGAGTGGAGTGTGTGGAGTGGAGTGTGTTCAGTGGAGTGTATGGAGTGGAGAGTGTGGAGTGGAGTGTGTGGAGTGGAGTGTGTGGAGTGAGTGGAGTGTGTGGAGTGGAGTGTGTGGAGTGAGTGGAGTGTGTGGAGTGTGTGGAGTGGAGTGTGTGGAGTGGAGTTTGTGGAGTGGAGTGGAGTGTGTGGAGTGGAGTGGAGTGTGTGGAGTGGAGTGGAGTGTGTGGATTGGAGTGGAGTGTTTGGATTGGAGTGGAGTGTGTGGAGTAGAGTGACATGTGTGGAGTTGAGTGGAGTGGAGTGTGTGGAGTGGAGTGTGTGGAGTGGAGTGTGTGGATTGGAGTGTGTGGATTGGAGTGTGTGGATTGGAGTGTGTGGAGTGTGTGGAGTGGAGTGGAGTGTTTGAGGAGTGGAATGGAGAGAGTGAGGAGAGGAGTGGAGTGTGTAGAGTGGAGTGTGTGGAGTGGAGTGGAGTGTGTGGAGTGGAGTAGAGTGTGTGAGGAGTGGAGTGTGTGGAGTGGAGTGTGTGGAGTGGAGTGGAGTAGTGTGTGGAGTGGAGTGTGTGGAGTGGAGTTTGTGGAGTGGATTGTTTGGAGTGTGTGGAGTGGAGTGAAGTGTGTGGAGTGGCGTGTGTGGAGTGTAGTGGAGTGTTTGGAGTGGAGTGTGTGGAGTGGAGTCTGTGGAGTGTCTGGTGTGGTGTGGAGTGTGTGGTGTGGAGTGGAGTGGAATGTATGGAGTGGAGTGTGTGGAGTGGAGTGAGTAGAGTAGAGTGAATGGAGTGTGTGGAGTGAGTGGAGTGGAGTTAGTTGAGTGGAGTGTGTGGAGTGGAGTGGAGTAGAGTGTGTGGAGTGGAGTGTGTCGAGTGGAGTATGTTGAGAGGAGTGGAGTGTGTAGAGTGGAGTGTGTGGAGTGGAGTGAGTGGAGTGTGTGGCGTGAGTGGAGTGAGTTGAGTTGAGTGTGTGGAGTGGTGTGAAGTGTGTGGAGTGGAGTGTGTGGAGTAGAGTGTGTGGAGTGGAGTGTGTGGAGTGGAGTATGTGGAGTGGAGTGTGTGGAGTGGAGTGAGTGGAGTGTGTGGAGTGAGTGGAGTGGAGAGAGTTGAGTGGAGTGTGTGGAGTGGAGTGTGTGGAAAGGAGTGTGTGGAGTGGAGTGTGTGGAGTGGAGTGTGTGGAGTGGAGTGTGTGGGAAAGGAGTGTGTGGAGTGGAGTGTGTGGAGTGGAGTGTGTGGAGTAGAGTAGAGTGTGTGGAGTGGGAGTGTGTGGAGTGGAGTAGAGTGTGTGGAGTGGAGTGTGTGGAGTGGAGTGGAGTGTGAGGAGTGGAGTGTGTGGAGTGGAGTGGAGTGTGTGGAGTGTGTGGACTGGAGTGGAGTCTGTTGAGTGGAGTGTGTGGAGTGGAGTAGAATGTGTGGATTGGAGTGTGTGGAGTGGTGTGTGTGGAGTGGAGTCGAGTGTGTGGAGTGGAGTGTGTGGAGTGGAGTGTGTAAAGTGGAGTGGAGTAGAGTGTGTGCAGTGGAGTGATTGGAGTGGAGTGTGTGGAGTGGAGTGTGTGGAGTGGAGTGTGTGGAGTGGAGGGTGTGGAGTGGAGTGGAGTGTGTGAGGAGTGGAGTGTAGAGTGTGAGGAGTGGGGTGGAGTGTGTGGCGTGTGTGGAGTGGAGTGTGTGGAGTAGCGTGGAGTGGAGTGGAATGTGTGTATTGGAGTGGAGTGTGTGGAGTGGAGTGTGTGGAGTGGAGTGTGTGGAGTGGAGTGTGTGGAGTGGAGTGGAGTGGAGTGTGTGGAGTGGAGTGTGTGGAGTGGAGTGTGTGGAGTGGAGTGGAGTGTGTGGAGTGGTGTGGAGTGGAGTGTGTGGAGTGGAGTGTGTGGAGTGGAGTGGAGTATGTAGAGTGTGTGGAGTGGAGTGGAGTGTGTGAAGTGGGTGGGAGTGGAGTGTGTTGATTGGAGTGGAGTGTGTGGATTAGAGTGGAGTGTGTGGAGTGGAGTGTGTGGAGTGGAGTGTGTGGATTGGAGTATGTGGAGTGGAGTGTGTGGAGTGGAGTGGAGTGTGTGAAGTGGAGTATGTGGAGTGGAGTGTAGTGTGTGGAGTAGAGTGTGTGGAGTGGAGTGTGTGGAGTAGAGTGGAGTGGTGTGTGTGGAGTGGAGTGGAGTGGAGTGTGTGGAGTGGAGTGTGTTGAGTGGATTGTGTCGAGTAGAGTGGAGTGTGTGGAGTAGAGTGGAGTGTGTGAAGTGGAGTTCAGTGTGTGGAGTGGAGTGGAGTGTGTGGAGTGGAGTGGAGTGGAGTGGAGTGTGTGGAGTGTGTGGAGTGGAGTGTGTGGAGTAGAGTGGAGTGTGTGGAGTGTGTGGAGTGGACTATGTGGAGTTGAGTGGAGTGTGTGGAGTGGAGTGTGTGGAGTGGAGTTAGTGGAGTGGAGTGTGTGGAGTGGAATGGAATATGTGGAGTGTGTGGAGTGTGTAGAGTGGAGTCTGTGGAGTGGAGTATGGAGTGTGTGGAGTGGAGTGGAGTGTGGAGTGTGTGGAGTGGAGTGTTTGGAGTGGAGTGGAGTGTGTGGAGTGGAGTCAAGAGTGTGGAGTGGAGTGTGTGGAGTGGAGTGTTTGGAGTGGAGTGGAGTAGAGTGGAGTGGAGTGTGTGGAGTGGAGTGTGTGGAGTAGAGTGTGTGGAGTGGATTGTGTGGAGTGTGTGGAGTGGAGTATGTGGAGTGGAGTGAGTGGAGTGTGTGGAATGAGTGGAGTGAGTTGAGTTGAGTGTGTGGAGTGGTGTGGAGTGTGTGGAGTGGAGTGTGTGGAGTAGAGTGTGTTGAGTGGAGTGTGTGGAGTGGAGCATGTGGAGTGGAGTGAGTGCAGTGGAGTGTGTGGAGTGAGTGGAATGGAGTGAGTTGAGTGGAGTGTGTGGAGTGGAGTGTGTTGAGTGGGAGTGGAGTGTGTAGAGTGGAGTGTGTGGAGTGGAGTGAGTGGAGTGTGTGGAGTGAGTGGAGTGAGTTGAGTTGAGTGTGTGGAGTTGTGTAGAGTGTGTGGAGTGGAGTGTGTGGAGTAGAGTGTGTGGAGTGTGTGGAGTGGTGTATGTGGAGTGGAGTGTGTGGAGTGGAGTGAGTGGAGTGTGTGGAGTGAGTGGAGTGGAGAGAATTGAGTGGAGTGTGTGGAATGGAGTGGAGTGTGTGGAGCGGAGTGGAGTGGAGTGTGTGGAGTGGAGTGTATGGAGTATAGTGGAGTGGAGTGGAGTGTGTGGAGTGGAGTGTGTGGAGTGGAGTGTGTGGAGTGGATTGTGTGGAGTGTGTGGAGTGGAGTGGAGTGTGTGGAGTGGAGTGAGTGGAGTGTGTGGAGTGGAGTGTGGTGTGGTATGTGTGGAGTGGAGTGTGTGAGTGGAGTGTATGGAGTAGAGTGTGTGGAGTGGAGTGTGTTCAGTGGAGTGTATGGAGTGGAGAGTGTGGAGTGAAGTGTGTGGAGTGGAGTGTGTCGAGTGAGTGGAGTGTGTGGAGTGGAGTGTGTGAGTGAGTGGAGTGTGTGAGTGTGTGAGTGGAGTGTGTGGAGTGGAGTTTGTGGAGTGGAGTGTGTGGGAGTGGAATATGTGGAGTGTGTGGAGTGTGTGGAGTGTGTAGAGTGGAGTCTGTGGAGTGGAGTATGGAGTGTGTGGAGTGTGGAGTGTGTGGAGTGGAGTGTGTGGAGTGAAGTCAAGAGTGTGGAGTGGAGTGTGTGGAGTGGAGTGTGTGGAGTGGAGTGTGTAGAGTATGTGGTGTGGAGTGGAGTGTGTGGAGTGTGTGGAGTGGAGTGTGTGGATTGGAGTGGAGTGTTTGGATTGGAGTGGAGTGTGTGGAGTAGAGTGACGTGTGTGGAGTGGAGTGGAGTGTGTGGAGTGGAGTGTGTGGAGTGGAGTGTGCAGACTTTGTGGAGTGGAGTGTGCAGAGTGGAGTGTGTGGAGTGGAGTGGAGTGGAGTGTGTGGAGTAGAGTGTGTGGAGTGGATTGTGTGGAGTGTGTGGAGTGGAGTGGAGTGTGTGGAGTGGAGTGTGTGGAGTGGAGTGAGTGGAGTGGAGTGTGAGGAGTGTGTGGTGTGGTGTGGAGTGGAGTGTGTGGTGTGGAGTGGAGTGTGTGGAGTGGAGTGTGTGGAGCGGAATATGTGGAGTGGGAGTGTGTGGAGTGGAGTTGAGTGTGTGGAGTGGAGTGGAGTGTGTGGAGTAGAGGGTGTAGAGTGTGTGGATTGGAGTGTGTGGATTGGAGTGTGTAGAGTGGAGTGTGTAGATTGTGTGGAGTGGAATGGAGTGAGTGGAGTGGAGTGGAGTAGAGGGTGTGGAGTGGAGTGTGTGGATTGGAGTGTGTGGATTGGAGTGTGTGGAGTGTGTGGAGTGGAGTGGAGTGTTTGAGGAGTGGAGTGGAGAGAGTGAGGAGTGGAGTGGAGTGTGTGGAGTGGAGTGTGTGGAGTGGAGTGGAGTGTGTGGAGTGGAGTGGAGTGTGTGAGGAGTGGAGTGTGTGGAGTGGAGTGGAGTGTGTTGAGTGGAGTGGAGTAGTGTGTGGAGTGGAGTGTGTGGAGTGGAGTTTGTGGAGTGGATTGTTTGGAGTGTGTGGAGTGGAGTGAAGTGGGTGGAGTGGCATGTGTGGAGTGTAGTGGAGTGTTTGGAGTGGAGTGTGTGGAGTGGAGTATGTGGAGTGTCTGGTGTGGTGTGGAGTGTGTGGTGTGGAGTGGAATGTATGGAGTGGAGTGTGTGGATTGGAGTGAGTGGAGTGGAGTGAATGGAGTGTGTGGAGTGAGTGGAGTGGAGTGAGTTGAGTGGAGTGTGTGGAGTGGAGTGGAGTAGAGTGTGTGGAGTGGAGTGTGTCGAGTGGAGTGTGTTGAAAGGAGTGGAGTGTGAAGAGTGGAGTGTGTGGAGTGGAGTGAGTGGAGTGTGTGGCGTGAGTGGAGTGAGTTGAGTTGAGTGTGTGGAGTGGTGTGAAGTGTGTGGAGTGGAGTGTGTGGAGTAGAGTATGTGGAGTGGAGTGTGTGGAGTGGAGTATGTGGAGTGGAGTGTGTGGAGTGGAGTGAGTGGAGTGTGTGGAGTGAGTGGAGTGGAGAGAGTTGAGTGGAGTGTGTGGAGTGGAGTGTGTGGAAAGGAGTGTGTGGAGTGGAGTGTGTGGAGTGGAGTGTATGGAGTAGAGTAGAGTATGTGGAGTGGAGTGTGTGGAGTGGAGTGGAGTGTGAGGAGTGGAGTGTGTGGAGTGGAGTGGAGTGTGTGGAGTGTGTGGACTGGAGTGGAGTCTGTGGAGTGGAGTGTGTGGAGTGGAGTAGAATGTGTGGAGTGGAGTGTGTGGAGTGGTGTGTGTGGAGTGGAGTCCAGTGTGTGGAGTGGAGTGTGTGGAGTGGAGTGTGTAAAGTGGAGTGGAGTGGAGTGTGTGCAGTGGAGTGATTGGAGTGGAGTGTGTGAGTGGAGTGTGTGGAGTGTGTGGAGTGGAGTGTGTGGAGTGGAGTGTGTGGAGTGGAGTGGAGTGTGTGAGGAGTGGAGTGGAGAGTGTGAGGAGTGGGGTGGAGTATGTGGCGTGTGTGGAGTGGAGTGTGTGGAGTAGCGTGGAGTGGAGTAGAATGTGTGTATTGGAGTGGAGTGTGTGGAGTGGAGTGGAGTGGAGTGTGTGGAGTTGAGTGTGTGGAGTGGAGTGTGTGGAGTGGAGTGGAGTGTGTGGAGTGGTGTGGAGTGGAGTGTGTGGAGTGGAGTGTGTGGAGTGGAGTGGAGTATGTAGAGTGTGTGGAGTGGAGTGGAGTGTGTGAAGTGGGTGGAGTGGAGTGTGTTGATTGGAGTGGAGTGTGTGGAGTAGAGTGGAGTGTGTGGAGTGGAGTGTGTGGAGTGGAGTGTGTGGATTGGAGTATGTGGAGTGGAGTGAGTGGAGTGGAGTGAGTGGAGTGTGTGGAGTGAGTGGAGTGGAGTGAGTTGAGTGGAGTGTGTGGAGTGGATTGTGTGGAGTGTGTGGAGTGGAGTGGAGTGTGTGGAGTGGAGTGAGTGGAGTGTGTGGAGTGGAGTGGGGTGTGGTATGTGTGGAGTGGAGTGTGTGGAGTGGAGTGTATGGAGTGGAGTGTGTAGAGTGAAGTGTGCGGAGTGGAGTGTGTGGAGTGGAGTGTGTTCAGTGGAGTGTATGGAGTGGAGAGTGTGGAGTGAAGTGTGTGGAGTGGAGTGTGTCGAGTGAGTGGAGTGTGTGGAGTGGAGTGTGTGGAGTGAGTGGAGTGTGTGGAGTGGTGTGGAGTGGAGTGTGTGGAGTGGAGTGTGTGGAGTGGAGTGGAGTATGTAGAGTGTGTGGAGTGGAGTGGAGTGTGTGAAGTGGGTGGAGTGGAGTGTGTTGATTGGAGTGGAGTGTGTGGAGTAGAGTGGAGTGTGTGGAGTGGAGTGTGTGGAGTGGAGTGTGTGGATTGGAGTATGTGGAGTGGAGTGAGTGGAGTGGAGTGAGTGGAGTGTGTGGAGTGAGTGGAGTGGAGTGAGTTGAGTGGAGTGTGTGGAGTGGATTGTGTGGAGTGTGTGGAGTGGAGTGGAGTGTGTGGAGTGGAGTGAGTGGAGTGTGTGGAGTGGAGTGGGGTGTGGTATGTGTGGAGTGGAGTGTGTGGAGTGGAGTGTATGGAGTGGAGTGTGTAGAGTGAAGTGTGCGGAGTGGAGTGTGTGGAGTGGAGTGTGTTCAGTGGAGTGTATGGAGTGGAGAGTGTGGAGTGAAGTGTGTGGAGTGGAGTGTGTCGAGTGAGTGGAGTGTGTGGAGTGGAGTGTGTGGAGTGAGTGGAGTGTGTGGAGTGTGTGGAGTGGAGTGTGTGGAGTGGAGTTTGTGGAGTGGAGTGTGTGGAGTGGAATATGTGGAGTGTGTGGAGTGTGTGGAGTGTGTAGAGTGGAGTCTGTGGAGTGGAGTATGGAGTGTGTGGAGTGTGGAGTGTGTGGAGTGGAGTGTGTGGAGTGGAGTCAAGAGTGTGGAGTGGAGTGTGTGGAGTGGAGTGTGTGGAGTGGAGTGTGTAGAGTATGTGGTGTGGAGTGGAGTGTGTGGAGTCTGTGGAGTGGAGTGGAGTGTGTGGATTGGAGTGGAGTGTGTGGAGTAGAGTGACGTATGTGGAGTGGAGTGGAGTGTGTGGAGTGGAGTGTGTGGAGTGGAGTGTGCAGACTTTGTGGAGTGGAGTGTGCAGAGTGGAGTGTGTGGAGTAGAGTGTGTGGAGTGGATTGTGTGGAGTGTGTGGAGTGGAGTGGAGTGTGTGGAGTGGAGTGTGTGGAGTGGAGTGAGTGGAGTGGAGTGTGAGGAGTGTGTGGTGTGGTGTGGAGTGGAGTGTGTGGTGTGGAGTGGAGTGTGTGGAGTGGAGTGTGTGGAGCGGAATATGTGGAGTGGAGTGTGTGGAGTGGAGTTGAGTGTGTGGAGTAAAGTGGAGTGTGTGGAGTGGAGGGTGTGGAGTGTGTGGATTGGAGTGTGTGGATTGGAGTGTGTAGAGTGGAGTGTGTAGATTGTGTGGAGTGGAATGGAGTGAGTGGAGTGGAGTGGAGTGGAGTGGAGGGTGTGGAGTGGAGTGTGTGGATTGGAGTGTGTGGATTGGAGTGTGTGGATTGGAGTGTGTGGAGTGTGTGGAGTGGAGTGGAGTGTTTGAGGAGTGGAGTGGAGAGAGTGAGGAGTGGAGTGGAGTGTGTGGAGTGGAGTGTGTGGAGTGGAGTGGAGTGTGTGGAGTGAAGTAGAGTGTGTGAGGAGTGGAGTGTGTGGAGTGGAGTGGAGTGTGTGGAGTGGAGTGGAGTAGTGTGTGGAGTGGAGTGTGTGGAGTGGAGTTTGTGGAGTGGATTGTTTGGAGTGTGTGGAGTGGAGTGAAGTGTGTGGAGTGGCGTGTGTGGAGTGTAGTGGAGTGTTTGGAGTGGAGTGTGTGGAGTGGAGTATGTGGAGTGTCTGGTGTGGTGTGGAGTGTGTGGTGTGGAGTGGAATGTATGGAGTGGAGTGTGTGGATTGGAGTGAGTGGAGTGGAGTGAATGGAGTGTGTGGAGTGAGTGGAGTGGAGTGAGTTGAGTGGAGTGTGTGGAGTGGAGTGGAGTAGAGTGTGTGGAGTGGAGTGTGTCGAGTGGAGTGTGTTGAAAGGAGTGGAGTGTGAAGGAGTGGAGTGTGTGGAGTGGAGTGAGTGGAGTGTGTGGCGTGAGTGGAGTGAGTTGAGTTGAGTGTGTGGAGTGGTGTGAAGTGTGTGGAGTGGAGTGTGTGGAGTAGAGTATGTGGAGTGGAGTGTGTGGAGTGGAGTATGTGGAGTGGAGTGTGTGGAGTGGAGTGAGTGGAGTGTGTGGAGTGAGTGGAGTGGAGAGAGTTGAGTGGAGTGTGTGGAGTGGAGTGTGTGGAAAGGAGTTTGTGGAGTGGAGTGTGTGGAGTGGAGTGTATGGAGTAGAGTAGAGTATGTGGAGTGGAGTGTGTGGAGTGGAGTGGAGTGTGAGGAGTGGAGTGTGTGGAGTGGAGTGGAGTGTGTGGAGTGTGTGGACTGGAGTGGAGTCTGTGGAGTGGAGTGTGTGGAGTGGAGTAGAATGTGTGGAGTGGAGTGTGTGGAGTGGTGTGTGTGGAGTGGAGTCGAGTGTGTGGAGTGGAGTGTGTGGAGTGGAGTGTGTAAAATGGAGTGGAGTGGAGTGTGTGCAGTGGAGTGATTGGAGTGGAGTGTGTGGAGTGGAGTGTGTGGAGTGGAGTGTGTGGAGTGGAGTGTGTGGAGTGGAGTGTGTGGAGTGGAGTGGAGTGTTTGAGGAGTGGAGTGGAGAGTGTGAGGAGTGGGGTGGAGTGTGTGGCGTGTGTGGAGTGGAGTGTGTGGAGTAGCGTGGAGTGGAGTAGAATGTGTGTATTGGAGTGGAGTGTGTGGAGTGGAGTGTGTGGAGTGGAGTGTGTGGAGTGGAGTGTGTGGAGTGGAGTGTGTGGAGTGGAGAGTGTGTGAAGTGGAGTTCAGTGTGTGGAGTGGAGTGGAGTGGAGTGTGTGGAGTGGAGTGTGTGGAGTGTGTGGAGTGGAGTGTGTGGAGTAGAGTGGAGTGTGTGGAGTGTGTGGAGAGTGTGGAGTGGAGTATGTGGAGTGGAGTGTAGTGTGTGGAGTGGAGTGTGTGGAGTGGAGTTTGTGGAGTGGAGTGTGTGGATTGGAATGGAATATGTGGAGTGTGTGGAGTGTGTAGAGTGGAGTCTGTGGAGTGGAGTATGGAGTGTGTGGAGTGGAGTGGAGTGTGGAGTGTGTGGAGTGGAGTGTGTGGAGTGGAGTGGAGTGTGTGGAGTGGAGTCAAGAGTGTGGAGTGGAGTGTGTGGAGTGGAGTGTGTGGAGTGGAGTGGAGTGGAGTGTGTGGAGTAGAGTGGAGTGGAGTGGAGTGTGTGGAGTAGAGTGTGTGGAGTAGAGTGTGTGGAGTGGATTGTGTGGAGTGTGTGGAGTGGAGTGGAGTGTGTGGAGTGGAGTGAGTGGAGTGTGTGGAATGGAGTGGAGTGAGTTGAGTTGAGTGTGTGGAGGTGTGTGGAGTGTGTGGAGTGGAGTGTGTGGAGTAGAGTGTATGGAGTGGAGTGTGTGGAGTGGAGCATGTGGAGTGGAGTGAGTGGAGTGGAGTGAGAGGAGTGTGTGGAGTGAGTGGAGTGGAGTGAGTTGAGTGGAGTGTGTGGAGTGGAGTGGAGTAGAGTGTGTGGAGTGGAGTGTGTCTAGTGGAGTGTTGAGTGGAGTGGAGTGTGTAGAGTGGAGTGTGTGGAGTGGAGTGAGTGGAGTGTGTGGAGTGAGTGGAGTGAGTTGAGTTGAGTGTGTGGAGTGGTGTAGAGTGTGTGGAGTAGAGTGTGTGGAGTAGAGTGTGTGGAGTGTGTGGAGTGGTGTATGGGGAGTGGAGTGTGTGGAGTGGAGTGAGTGGAGTGTGTGGAGTGAGTGGAGTGGAGAGAGTTGAGTGGAGTGTGTGGAGTGGAGTGGAGTGTGTGGAGTGGAGTGGAGTGTGTGGAGTGGAGTGTGTGGAGTAGAGTGGAGTGGAGTGTGTGGAGTGGAGTGTGTGGAGTGGGAGTGTGTGGAGTGGATTGTGTGGAGTGTGTGGAGTGGAGTGGAGTGTGTGGAGTGGAGTGAGTGGAGTGTGTGGAGTGAGTGGAGTAAGTTGAGTTGAGTGTGTGGAGTGGTGTGGAGTGTGTGGAGTGGAGTGTGTGGAGTAGAGTGTGTGGAGTGGAGTGTGTGGAGTGGAGTGAGTGGAGTGGAGTGAGTGGAGTGGAGTGAGTGGAGTGTGTGGAGTGAGTGGAGTGGAGTGAGTTAGGTGGAGTGTGTGGAGTAGAGTGGAGTAGAGTGTGTGGAGTGGAGTGTGTCTAGTGGAGTGTGTTGAGTGGAGTGGAATGTGTAGAGTGGAGTGTGTGGAGTGGAGTGAGTGGAGTGTGTGGAGTGAGTGGAGTGAGTTGAGTTGAGTGTGTGGAGTGGTGTAGAGTGTGTGGAGTGGAATGTGTGGAGTAGAGTGTGTGGAGTGAAGTGTGTGGAGTGGTGTATGTGGAGTGGAGTGTGTGGAGTGGAGTGAGTGGAGTGTATGAGTGAGTGGAGTGGAGAGAGTTGAGTGGAGTGTGTGGAGTGGAGTGTGTGGAAAGGAGTGTGTGGAAGTGGAGTGTGTGGAGTGGAGTGTGTGGAGTGGAGTAGAGTGTGTGGAGTGGAGTGGAGTGTGTGGAGTAGAGTGGAGTGTGAGGAGTGGAGTGTGTGGAGTGGAGTGGAGTGTGTGGAGGGTGTGGACTAGAGTGGAGTCTGTGGAGTGGATTGTGTGGAATGGAGTGTGTGGAGTAGAGTGTGTGGAGTGGAGTGTGTGGAGTGGAGCATGTGGAGTGGAGTGAGTGGAGTGGAGTGAGTGGAGTGTGTGGAGTGAGTGGAGTGGAGTGAGTTGAGTGGAGTGTGTGGAGTGGAGGGGAGTAGAGTGTGTGGAGTGGAGTGTGTCTAGTGGAGTGTGTTGAGTGGAGTGGAGTGTGTAGAGTGGAGTGTGTGGAGTGGAGTGAGTGGAGTGTGTGGAGTGAGTGGAGTGAGTTGAGTTGAGTGTGTGGAGTGGTGTAGAGTGTGTGGAGTGGAGTGTGTGGAGTAGAGTGTGTGGAGTGTGTGGAGTGGTGTATGTGGAGTGGAGTGTGTGGAGTGAGTGGAGTGGAGAGAGTTGAGTGGAGTGTGTGGAGTGGAGTGGAGTGTGTGGAGTGGAGTGTGTGGAGTGGAGTGTGTGGAGTAGAGTGGAGTGGAGTGGAGTGGAGTGTGTGGAGTGGAGTGTGTGGAGTGGAGTGTGCGGAGTGGAGTGTGTTCAGTGGAGTGTATGGAATGGAGAGTGTGGAGTGGAGTGTGTGGAGTGGAGTGTGTGGAGTGAGTGGAGTGTGTGGAGTGGAGTGTGTGGAGTGAGTGGAGTGTGTGGAGTGTGTGGAGTGGAGTGTGTGGAGTGGAGTATGTGGAGTGGAGTGTGTGGAGTGGAGTGTGTGGAGTGTGTGGAGTGGAGTGTGTGGAGTGGAGTGAGTGGAGTGTGTGGAGTGAGTGGAGTAAGTTGAGTTGAGTGTGTGGAGTGGTGTGGAGTGTGTGGAGTGGAGTGTGTGGAGTGGAGTGAGTGGAGTGGAGTGAGTGGAGTGTGTGGAGTGGAGTGGAGTAGAGTGTTTGGAGTGGAGTGTGTCTAGTGGAGTGTGTTGAGTGGAGTGGAATGTGTAGAGTGGAGTGTGTGGAGTGGAGTGAGTGGAGTGTGTGGAGTGAGTGGAGTGAGTTGAGTTGAGTGTGTGGAGTGGTGTAGAGTGTGTGGAGTGGAGTGTGTGGAGTAGAGTGTGTGGAGTGAAGTGTGTGGAGTGGTGTAGTGTGTGGAGTGGAGTGAGTGGAGTGTATGGAGTGAGTGGAGTGGAGAGAGTTGAGTGGAGTGTGTGGAGTGGAGTGTGTGGAAATGAGTGTGTGGAGTGGAGTGTGTGGAGTGGAGTGTGTGGAGTGGAGTAGAGTATGTGGAGTGGAGTGGAGTGTGTGGAGTAGAGTGGAGTGTGAGGAGTGGAGTGTGTGGAGTGGAGTGGAGTGTGTGGAGGGTGTGGACTAGAGTGGAGTCTGTGGAGTGGAGTGTGTGGAGTGGAGTGGAATGTGTGGAGTGGAGTGTGTGGAGTGGTGTGTGTGGTGTGGAGTGGAGTGTGGTGTGGTGTGTGTGGAGTGGAGTGTGTGGAGTGGAGTGTATGGAGTGGAGTGTGTGGAGTGTGTTAAGTGGAGTGGAGTGTTTGGATTGGAGTGGAGTGTGTGGAGTAGAGTGACGTGAGTGTAGTGGAGTGGAGTGGAGTGTGTGGAGTGGAGTGTCTGGAGTGGAGTGTGCAGACTTTGTGGAGTGGAGTGTGCGGAGTGGAGTGTGTGGAGTGGAGTGGAGTGTGTGGAGTGAAGTGTGTGGAGTGGATTGTGTAGAGTGTGTGGAGTGGAGTGGAGTGTGAGGAGTGTGTGGTGTGGTGTGGAGTGGAGTGTGTGGTGTGGAGTGGAGTGTGTGGAGTGGAGTGTGTGGAGTGGAGTATGTGGAGTGGAATGTGTGGAGTGGAGTTGAGTGTGTGGAGTGGAGTGAAGTGTGTGGAGTGGAGTGGAGTGTATGGAGTGGAGTGTGTGGAGTGGAGTGTGCGGAGTGGAGTGGAGTATGTGGAGTGGAGTGGAGTGGAGCATGTAGAGTGTGTGGAGTGGAGTGTGTGGAGTGGAGTTCAGTGTGTGGAGTAGAGTGGAGTGTGTGGAGTGGAGTGTGTGGAGTGGATTGTGTCGAGTAGAGTGGAGTGTGTGTGGAGTAGAGTGGAGTGTGTGGAGTGGAGTGTGGGGAGTGGAGGGTGTGGAGTGTGTGGATTGGAGTGTGTGGATTGGAGTGTGTAGAGTGGAGTGTGTAGAGTGTGTGGAGTGGAATGGAGTGAGTGGAGTGGAGTGGAGTTGAGGGTGTGGAGTGGAGTGTGTGGATTGGAGTGTGTGGATTGGAGTGTGTGGATTGGAGTGTGTGGAGTGGAGTGGAGTGTTTGAGAAGTGGAGTGGAGAGAGTGAGGAGTGGAGTGTGTAGAGTGTGTGGAGTGGAATGTGTGGAGTAGAGTGTGTGGAGTGAAGTGTGTGGAGTGGTGTATGTGGAGTGGAGTGTGTGGAGTGGAGTGAGTGGAGTGTATGGAGTGAGTGGAGTGGAGAGAGTTGAGTGGAGTGTGTGGAGTGGAGTGTGTGGAAAGGAGTGTGTGGAGTGGAGTGTGTGGAGTGGAGTGTGTGGAGTGGAGTAGAGTGTGTGGAGTGGAGTGGAGTGTGTGGAGTAGAGTGGAGTGTGAGGAGTGGAGTGTGTGGAGTGGAGTGGAGTGTGTGGAGGGTGTGGACTAGAGTGGAGTCTGTGGAGTGGAGTGTGTGGAATGGAGTGTGTGGAGTAGAGTGTGTGGAGTGGAGTGTGTGGAGTGGAGCATGTGGAGTGGAGTGAGTGGAGTGGAGTGAGTGGAGTGTGTGGAGTGAGTGGAGTGGAGTGAGTTGAGTGGAGTGTGTGGAGTGGAGGGGAGTAGAGTGTGTGGAGTGGAGTGTGTCTAGTGGAGTGTGTTGAGTGGAGTGGAGTGTGTAGAGTGGAGTGTGTGGAGTGGAGTGAGTGGAGTGTGTGGAGTGAGTGGAGTGAGTTGAGTTGAGTGTGTGGAGTGGTGTAGAGTGTGTGGAGTGGAGTGTGTGGAGTAGAGTGTGTGGAGTGTGTGGAGTGGTGTATGTGGAGTGGAGTGTGTGGAGTGAGTGGAGTGGAGAGAGTTGAGTGGAGTGTGTGGAGTGGAGTGGAGTGTGTGGAGTGGAGTGTGTGGAGTGGAGTGTGTGGAGTAGAGTGGAGTGGAGTGGAGTGTGTGGAGTGGAGTGTGTGGAGTGGAGTGTGCGGAGTGGAGTGTGTTCAGTGGAGTGTATGGAGTGGAGAGTGTGGAGTGGAGTGTGTGGAGTGGAGTGTGTGGAGTGAGTGGAGTGTGTGGAGTGGAGTGTGTGGAGTGAGTGGAGTGTGTGGAGTGTGTGGAGTGGAGTGTGTGGAGTGGAGTATGTGGAGTGGAGTGTGTGGAGTGGAGTGTGTGGAGTGTGTGGAGTGGAGTGTGTGGAGTGGAGTGAGTGGAGTGTATGGAGTGAGTGGAGTAAGTTGAGTTGAGTGTGTGGAGTGGTGTGGAGTGTGTGGAGTGGAGTGTGTGGAGTGGAGTGAGTGGAGTGGAGTGAGTGGAGTGTGTGGAGTGGAGTGGAGTAGAGTGTTTGGAGTGGAGTGTGTCTAGTGGAGTGTGTTGAGTGGAGTGGAATGTGTAGAGTGGAGTGTGTGGAGTGGAGTGAGTGGAGTGTGTGGAGTGAGTGGAGTGAGTTGAGTTGAGTGTGTGGAGTGGTGTAGAGTGTGTGGAGTGGAGTGTGTGGAGTAGAGTGTGTGGAGTGAAGTGTGTGGAGTGGTGTATGTGGAGTGGAGTGTGTGGAGTGGAGTGAGTGGAGTGTATGGAGTGAGTGGAGTGGAGAGAGTTGAGTGGAGTGTGTGGAGTGGAGTGTGTGGAAATGAGTGTGTGGAGTGGAGTGTGTGGAGTGGAGTGTGTGGAGTGGAGTAGAGTATGTGGAGTGGAGTGGAGTGTGTGGAGTAGAGTGGAGTGTGAGGAGTGGAGTGTGTGGAGTGGAGTGGAGTGTGTGGAGGGTGTGGACTAGAGTGGAGTCTGTGGAGTGGAGTGTGTGGAGTGGAGTGGAATGTGTGGAGTGGAGTGTGTGGAGTGGTGTGTGTGGTGTGGAGTGGAGTGTGGTGTGGTGTGTGTGGAGTGGAGTGTGTGGAGTGGAGTGTATGGAGTGGAGTGTGTGGAGTGTGTTAAGTGGAGTGGAGTGTTTGGATTGGAGTGGAGTATGTGGAGTAGAGTGACGTGAGTGTAGTGGAGTGGAGTGGAGTGTGTGGAGTGGAGTGTCTGGAGTGGAGTGTGCAGACTTTGTGGAGTGGAGTGTGCGGAGTGGAGTGTGTGGAGTGGAGTGGAGTGTGTGGAGTGAAGTGTGTGGAGTGGATTGTGTAGAGTGTGTGGAGTGGAGTGGAGTGTGAGGAGTGTGTGGTGTGGTGTGGAGTGGAGTGTGTGGTGTGGAGTGGAGTGTGTGGAGTGGAGTGTGTGGAGTGGAGTATGTGGAGTGGAATGTGTGGAGTGGAGTTGAGTGTGTGGAGTGGAGTGTGTGGAGTAGAGTGTGTGGAGTGGAGTGAAGTGTGTGGAGTGGAGTGGAGTGTATGGAGTGGAGTGTGTGGAGTGGAGTGTGCGGAGTGGAGTGGAGTATGTGGAGTGGAGTGGAGTGGAGCATGTAGAGTGTGTGGAGTGGAGTGTGTGGAGTGGAGTTCAGTGTGTGGAGTAGAGTGGAGTGTGTGGAGTGGAGTGTGTGGAGTGGATTGTGTCGAGTAGAGTGGAGTGTGTGTGGAGTAGAGTGGAGTGTGTGGAGTGGAGTGTGGGGAGTGGAGGGTGTGGAGTGTGTGGATTGGAGTGTGTGGATTGGAGTGTGTAGAGTGGAGTGTGTAGAGTGTGTGGAGTGGAATGGAGTGAGTGGAGTGGAGTGGAGTTGAGGGTGTGGAGTGGAGTGTGTGGATTGGAGTGTGTGGATTGGAGTGTGTGGATTGGAGTGTGTGGAGTGGAGTGGAGTGTTTGAGAAGTGGAGTGGAGAGAGTGAGGAGTGGAGTGTGTAGAGTGTGTGGAGTGGAGTGTGTGGAGTGGAGTGGAGTGTGTGGAGTGGAGTGTGTGGAGTGGAATGTGTGGAGTGGAGTGGAGTGTGTGGAGTGGAGTGGAGTGTGTGGAGTGGAGTCTGTGGAGTGGACTGTGTGGAGTAGAGTGGAGTGTGTGGAGTGTGTGGAGTGGAGTGGAGTGTGTGGAGTGGAGTGTGTGGAGTGGAGTATGTGGAGTGGAGTTTGTGGAGTGAAATCGAGTGTGTGGAGTGGAGTGGAGTGTGTGGAGTGGAGTGGAGTGGAGTGTATGGAGTGGAGTGGAGTGGAGTGTGTGGAGTGGAGTCTGTGGAGTGGACTGTGTGGAGTAGAGTGGAGTGTGTGGAGTGTGTGGAGTGGAGTGGAGTGTGTGGAGTGGAGTGTGTGGAGTGGAGTATGTGGAGTGGAGTTTGTGGAGTGAAATCGAGTGTGTGGAGTGGAGTGGAGTGTGTGGAGTGGAGTGGAGTGGAGTGTATGGAGTGGAGTGGAGTGGAGTGTGTGGAGTGGAGTCTGTGGAGTGGAGTGTGTGGAGTAGAGTGGAGTCTGTGGAGTGTGTGGAGTGGAGTGGAGTGTGTGGAGTGTGTGGAGTGGAGTTCAGTGTGTGGAGTGGAGTGGAGCATGTGGAGTGGAGTGTGTGGAGTGGATTGTGTCGAGTAGAGTGGAGTGTGTGGAGTAGAGTGGAGTGTGTGGAGTGGAGTGTGTGGAGTGGAGGGTGTGGAGTGGAGTGTGTGGATTGGATTGTGTGGATTGGAGTGTGTGGAGTGGAGTGTGTAGAGTGTGTGGAGTGGTGTATGTGGAGTGTGTAGAGTGTGTGGAGTGGAATGGAGTGAGTGGAGGGGAGTGGAGTGGAGGGTGTGGAGTGGAGTGTGTGGATTGGAGTGTGTGGATTGGACTGTGTGGAGTGGAGGGTGTGGAGTGGAGTGTGTGGAGTGAAGTGTGTGAGGAGTGGAGTGGAGAGAGTGAGGAGTGGAGTGGAGTGTGTGGAGTGTGTGGAGTGGAGTGTGTGGAGTGGAGTGGATTGTGTGGAGTGAAGTGGAGTGTGTGAGGATTGGAGTGGAGAGTGTGAGGAGTTGAGTGTGTGGAGTGTGTAGAGTGGAGTGTGTGGAGTAGAGTGGAGTGTGTGGAGTGGAGTGGAGTGTGTGGAGTGGATAGTGTGGAGTGGAGTGTGTGAAGTGGAGTGTGTGGAGTGTGTGGAGTAGAATGTGTGGAGTAGAGTGTGTGGAGTGGAGTGGGTGGAGTGGGTGGACTGGAGTTTGTGGAGTGGATTGTTTGGAGTGTGTGGAGTGGAGTGAAGTGTGTGGTGTGGCGTGTGTGGAGTTGTTGGACCCGGCCTCGTGGCGTGGTCCTTAACCCCCTGGATTGTGCCCGTTCCCCGCCCCGGCCTTCACGGGCCACCCGTCTGAACTGCACCAAGGCCCTTCACCCGGAGCTGCACGTGGTCGCATACTCCTCGTGGCTCCGCCATCTGGTTGGCATCCACGTCACCCCGTGCACCAACCCGGCCTCGACCCCAGCGAAGCCCGACATCGAGGCACCACGAACTAGCCAGGGGGTGCCGCAGGAACCATTCATCGCCCCCGGCGGAGGACAGTATCGATGGGACCCCCAACTGTCCTCCCCTCTCGATGTGTGATCGCCCGGCAACTCCCATGGGCCTGGCGCCTCTCCTGCTGGGCGTCTGGCCACCTCCACCCGGCCACTCCGCCCCCTCGGGCGCATAGGTCCGGACATCAAAGGGCTCCAGACCTATATCTGGGGCAACCCCACCACAGCTCGGCAGTTGTATCCCGGAGTCGAGAGCCCTGCTGATTGAATCGCGGCTGACCCTACGGAGAAGAACTCTTGTCGGAACCATCACGAGCCCTGCTGACTGCGTCGCGGCTCCCTCTTGTGAACTCTTTCTGAACCACCTGGAACATCGGAGCCCTGCTGACGCTGTCGCGGCCCAACCTCGCTGGAACCTTCCTCGGAGCCCTGCTGACGACGTCGCGGCTCGAGCTGAACAGAGACCATCTTGAGAGCCCTGCTGATTGAATCGCGGCTCTCCACGAACTGTACGCCAGAGCCCTGCTGACGCCGTCGCGGCTCGACCCCTCCGAGATCAGAGGTCCTCCAGCGTGAGGATAAGAACTGGGCCCCAGGTACCCTCGTACCACATTCCTGCCAAAGACTGTCCCGCTACCCCTACCCTTCCAAAGAGACATTGAGACTTTTGGTGGATCCCTCGATCCCTTCGTGTAAATATTGAGCTCGTAACCTTTTATTGATGATAAAGAATTGCTTGTCTTGAGACAACCTCCTTGAGTCCGGTGTGGTGGTGTTACTGTGCTAGTACGGGATAGGAGAAGGATCTCTCAGGAGACTTCTCGGCAGCGCTCGGCTACTTCGTGCAGTGAGAGGGCCCCCCCTTGGTGGTCTCACCGACTCCTCGGGGTCCGCCTTCCAACATTTGGTGGCCAGCGACGGGATCCGAGCCGAACGCAGTACGTACCAGCCAGTACCCACTAGCTACCCATCCAAACAAATAGCATCATGAGCAACCAGGAAAACAACGCGACAATGGAGTTCCAGCCCGAACGGCTGGAGGAATATACGCACAAAGAATTAAAACAGTTCTGCAGAGACAAAGGCATTGCAACCACCAGCCTCGGTACCAAGGAAGAGATGCAGAAAGCTCTGAGGGCATGGTTGGAGGCTGGGGCAGGCCCCTCCCAGGAAGAAGGGCCCTTGCCCCTGACGGAGACCACAGCAACCGCACTGACCCCGGCAACCGGAGGAAGAAAGAGCCTAGAAACCGGCCTCTCCGAGGAAGAAATACGAGAGCGGGAAAAGGTCCGGAGCCACGAACTAGAGCTCGCCCGACTGCGGCTGGACGGCGAACTCCAGCTGGCAGAAAAGAAACTGGCCCTCGAGCAGCTACGCCTTCAAGAAGAAATAGAAGAGAAGAGACGACACCGGGAGTTGGAGGAAAAGAAAATAACTCTTGAGCACGAGCGCAGTCTCAAGGAGCTCGAGATCAAGGCCAAGAACGGAGGGACCGACACCCCCAGTACTAGAGACACTCTACCGCCCCCCGAGGCCAAGGTGCATATCCCGAAGGAGGTCGTCAAGGAGTATTACAAGAATGACGATATCCAACAATGGTTCAAGGCCTACGAGGTGGCCATGACCTCCCATCGGGTGCCCCAAAAAGACTGGGGCGCAGGCCTGTGGGGGCGATTCCTGAGTGAAGGGCGGGACACGCTGCTCCAGCTACCGGAGGAGGTGATGACCTCCTACGATCACATGAAGGAGGCCCTGCTCACCCGATACGGACTAACAGCGGAGATGTACCGCCAGCGGTTCCGAGACTGCAAGAAAATCCCGGGTACCACATGGGTGGAATATGTGGACTTTTTCAGTCGGGCCCTAGAAGGGTGGATCAAAGGCAGCAAAGTAACCACCTACGGACAACTGGTCGACCTCATCGTCTGGGAACACCTTTCCAATAATTGCTTCGTGGAACTGAGACAGCACCTCCTCGACAGCAAAATGACCGACCCACAAAACTTGCCGTCGAGGCCGATCGATGGGTCAACTCCCGGGTCCCCCGGAGCTCAATGGGGGAGTACCAGAGGAATCCCAATGGACCCCCACGCCAGCGCGGTGGGGGGGAGGGCCGAACAGGAACCGAGACCCTCCCGCTGGGGCCCCCAGGAGCCCCCCTCGAGGGCCACCGCAGCCACATCTCTCCCCGAGCCTAGCGCGAAGGGTGGGCCCGGCCCGACCCGGACCATGGCCACCAGTGACCTGCTATGGCTGCCAACAAACCGGACACTTTGCCAGCGACCCGGCCTGCCCCCTGAACCGAAGAAACGGGGCCGGCGGGCCCCCGCCCCGGCAGCTGACAGCCGCCGCCTTGGGGGGAGAGGAGGAAGAAGAGGCCCTCGACCGAGAAAACACTGAGTGGGAGCCGGCAGCCATGTCCCTGGTCTGCCTGGGTAGCCGAGAGATGGTACCCTGCACCCCCATCCCAACCAACACCCAGAAGTACCGGCAGCAGGTCACGGTCAACGGACAACGGGCCGAAGCCCTTCGCGACACCGGCGCCAGTATCACCGCTGTCCGCTGCCACCTGGTGACCCCGGAACAGATTCTACCGAATGTGCTGTGCCCTGTGCGGACGGCCGACAACAGTGAAAGCCTATGCCAGATGGCCCTGGTCCCCTTCGAGTGGGGAGGGGTGACGGGCCTGCTGAAGGTGACGGTGCGCGACGACGCCCCGGTCGACTGCCTCCTGGGGAACGACTTGGAGAGTTCCCCCTGGGCTCAAGTAGAACGACGAGAGCACCTCCGAATGTTGGGACTGGCTGATTGGGCCTGCGCCATCACCCGGTCCATGACCGCCCATGCCCCCCGCTCCTCCTCGACCTCCAGGACGGCCCGACCCAAGGGGCTCACACCCCCTCCCGCCAGCAGCGAGGAGGAGGCGGACACCGACCCCGGGCCCAGCGAATCCTCCCCCGAAGAGATGGCTTCTCCGAGCGCCCTACCAGAACTGACGCAATGGCAACATGAAGGGGGCCCCACCCGAGAGCAGTTCCAGCAAGAGCAACAGTCCTGTCCCTCTCTCGAAGGGGTCCGACAGCAGGCGACCACGCAAGCCAACGGTGACCAGACCGGCACCCACTGGATCTACTGGGCCGAGGGCCTGTTGTACAGTGAACAGAAAGTGGCAGAACTCGGGGCCGGCCGCGTGTTGGTGGTCCCCCTCCGCTTCCGGGAGTTCCTTCTCAACCTGGCCCATGATGTGCCCCTCGCCGGACTCTTGGGGCAAGACAAAACGTACAGTCGTCTGGTGACCCACTTCTACTGGCCTCGGATGCGGAGAGATGTGGACAACCACTGCCGGTCCTGCCAGACCTGCCAAGCCAGCGGAAAGACGGGGGGTCGGGTCAAGGCCCCCCTCCAGCCCTTTCCCGCCGTCAGCACCCCGTTTGAACGAGTCGGAATCGACATTGTGGGACCCCTGGACCCCCAAACCGCCCTGGGCCACCGCTTCATCCTGGTCCTCGTGGACCACGCCACCAGGTACCCGGAGGCGGTCCCGCTCAGAACTATAACGGCCCCTGTGGTAGGCCGGGCCTTGATGGGGATCTTCTCCCGAGTGGGATTCCCCAGCGAAGTGGTGAGCGACCGTGGCACGAACTTTATCTCCAGGTACATGCGGTCCCTGTGGCAACAATGCGGGGTCACATACAAGTTCACGACCCCATATCACCCTCAGGGGAACGGGCTGGTTGAGCGGTTCAACCGAACATTGAAAGGGATGATCCAGGGCCTGGAAGAACCCCTCAGGCGGAAATGGGATGTCCTGCTGCCCTGCCTCCTGTTTGCCTATCGGGAGGTCCCGCAGAAGTCCCTGGGGTTCAGCCCGTTTGAACTATTGTATGGGCACCCGGTCCGCGGACCACTCAGCCTTGTCAAGGAGGGCTGGGAGATGAAGCCCCGAGGCGCCCCTCCTGACGTCTACCGATACCTCCTGACCCTCCGAAACCAGACCCGCAAGTTCCGAGCCATAGCCGAAGCCAACCTCGAGGCCAGCCAGGAGGACATGAAGCGGTGGTACGATCGCAACACTTCTACGGTAGAATTCGAGCCAGGTCAGAAAGTATGGGTCATGGCCCCGGTCGAACCCGGCGCCCTCCAGGACAAGTGGACCGGGCCCTTCAAGGTGGTGGAGAAGAAAAGTCCCGTCACCTACCTGGTCGATCTGGAGTCCCCCCGGAACCCCCTCCGGGTCCTACATGCGAACAGGCTAAAACCCCACTTCGCCCGGACCGAACTGAGCCTGCTGCTGGCGACCGACGAGGGGAGCGAGGACGACTCCGAGCCCTTGCCCGACCTCTTGCAGTCCAACATCCATGATGGATCGATCGAAGGTGTCCAACTCGCCTCGTCCCTGACCCCGGAGCAGCGCAACGACTGCCAGCGATTACTGCGGGACTACGCAGCCCTCTTCTCTCTCACCCCGGGGGTGACCCACTGGTGCGTCCACGACGTCGACACCGGGGAGAACCCCCCCATACGACACAGAGCCTACCGGGTGCCTGACCGAGTGCGGGCCTGCATCCAGGCCGAAGTAGCGAAGATGCTGGCCCTGGGGGTCATCGAGCCTTCCGACAGCCCGTGGGCCAGCCCTGTCGTCCTGGTGCCCAAGGCCGCAGCTCCCGGTCACCCCCCGGAGTTGCGATTCTGCGTGGACTACCGAGCACTGAATGGAGTAACAAAGACGGACGCACACCCGATACCCCGGGCCGACGAACTGATCGACCGCCTAGGGGCCGCTCGCTACTTGAGCACGCTGGACCTCACCGCCGGGTACTGGCAAATCCAGCTCACCCCCGGCGCCCAAGAAAGATCCGCCTTTTCGACTCCGGATGGGCATTACCACTTTCGGGTGATGCCCTTCGGAATGAAGAACACCCCGGCCACCTTCCAAAGACTGGTGAACAAGGTTTTGGCCGGGCTTGAGGCCTTCAGCGCGGCCTACTTAGATGACATTGCCGTGTACAGCAGCCACTGGGCCGAGCACCTCCTCCACCTGGAGGCCGTCCTGGCCGCCCTCCAGCGGGCCGGGCTCACAATCAAGGCCAGCAAATGCCAAATCGGCCACGGATCCGTGACCTACCTGGGCCATCAAGTGGGGAGCGGGCAGGTGGCCCCCCTCCAAGCAAAGATAGATGCCATCCAGACCTGGGAACCCCCCACTACCCAGACCGCTGTCCGGGCCTTCCTGGGTCTCACCGGATACTACCGGCGGTTTATCCGGGACTATGGGAGCATTGTTGGCCCCCTCACAGAGTTAACGTCCAAAAAGCAGCCCAAGAAGGTACACTGGACACCCCGCTGCCAAACAGCCTTCGACACCCTAAAGACAGCCATGTGTACTGCCCCGGTGCTGCAGGCCCCGGACTATCAGAAGGAGTTCGTGGTACAGACGGACGCCTCCGAGTATGGGATCGGGGCCGTCCTATCCCAAGCCGACAAAAAGGGGCTCGACCGACCAGTGGCCTTCATCAGCCGACGACTACTGCCCCGAGAGCAACGCTGGAGCACTATTGAGCGCGAGGCCTTCGCTGTGGTGTGGGCCCTCAAGAAGCTCCGGCCCTACCTCTTTGGCACCCACTTCCGGGTCCAGACCGACCACCGGCCCTTGCAATGGTTGATGCAAATGCGGGGCGAGAACCCCAAGCTGCTGCGGTGGTCCATCTCGCTACAAGGGATGGACTTTGACGTCGAACACCGGCCCGGCAATGACCACGCCAACGCCGACGGCCTGTCCCGCTTCTTCCGCCTTGACGAGGAGAATCCCCAAGGAGATGGGTGACTCTCCATGCCTTCGGCTGGGGGGGACGCCTGTTGGACCCGGCCTCGTGGCGTGGTCCTTAACCCCCTGGATTGTGCCCGTTCCCCGCCCCGGCCTTCACGGGCCACCCGTCTGAACTGCACCAAGGCCCTTCACCCGGAGCTGCACGTGGTCGCATACTCCTCGTGGCTCCGCCATCTGGTTGGCATCCACGTCACCCCGTGCACCAACCCGGCCTCGACCCCAGCGAAGCCCGACATCGAGGCACCACGAACTAGCCAGGGGGTGCCGCAGGAACCATTCATCGCCCCCGGCGGAGGACAGTATCGATGGGACCCCCAACTGTCCTCCCCTCTCGAGGTGTGATCGCCCGGCAACTCCCATGGGCCTGGCGCCTCTCCTGCTGGGCGTCTGGCCACCTCCACCCAGCCACTCCGCCCCCTCGGGCGCATAGGTCCGGACATCAAAGGGCTCCAGACCTATATCTGGGGCAACCCCACCACAGCTCGGCAGTTGTATCCCGGAGTCGAGAGCCCTGCTGATTGAATCGCGGCTGACCCTACGGAGAAGAACTCTTGTCGGAACCATCACGAGCCCTGCTGACTGCGTCGCGGCTCCCTCTTGTGAACTCTTTCTGAACCACCTGGAACATCGGAGCCCTGCTGACGCTGTCGCGGCCCAACCTCGCTGGAACCTTCCTCGGAGCCCTGCTGATGACGTCGCGGCTCGAGCTGAACAGAGACCATCTTGAGAGCCCTGCTGATTGAATCGCGGCTCTCCACGAACTGTACGCCAGAGCCCTGCTGACGCCGTCGCGGCTCGACCCCTCCGAGATCAGAGGTCCTCCAGCGTGAGGATAAGAACTGGGCCCCAGGTACCCTCGTACCACATTCCTGCCAAAGACTGTCCCGCTATCCCTACCCTTCCAAAGAGACATTGAGACTTTTGGTGGATCCCTCGATCCCTTCGTGTAAATATTGAGCTCGTAACCTTTTATTGATGATAAAGAATTGCTTGTCTTGAGACAACCTCCTTGAGTCCGGTGTGGTGGTGTTACTGTGCTAGTACGGGATAGGAGAAGGATCTCTCAGGAGACTTCTCGGCAGCGCTCGGCTACTTCGTGCAGTGAGAGGGCCCCCCCTTGGTGGTCTCACCGACTCCTCGGGGTCCGCCTTCCAACAGGAGTGTAGTGGAGTGTGTGGAGTAGAGTATGTGGAGTAGAGTGTGTGGAGTGTCTGGTATAGTGTGGAGTGGAGTGTGTGGTGTGGAGTGGAGTGTGTGGAGTGGAGTGTGTGGAGTGGAATGAGTGGAGTGGAGTGAGTGGAATGTGTGGAGTGAGTGGAGTGGAGTGAGTTGAGTGGAGTGTGTGGAGTAGAGTGGAGTAGAGTGTGTGGAGTGGAGTGTGTCGAGTGGAGTGTGTTGAGTGGAGTGGAGTGTGCAGAGTGGAGTGTGTGGAGTGGAGTGAGTGGAGTGTGTGGAGTGAGTGGAGTGAGTTGAGTTGAGTGTGTGGAGTGGTGTGGAGTGTGTGGAGTGGAGTGTGTGGAGTAGAGTGTGTGGAGTGGAGTGTGTGGAGTGTGTGGAGTGAGTGGAGTGGAGTGAGTTGTGTGGAGTGGAGTGGAGTGAGTTGAGTTGAGTGTGTGGAGTGTGAGGAGTGTGTGGTGTGGTGTGGAGTGGAGTGTGTGGTGTGGAGTGGAGTGTGAGGAGTGGAGTGTGTGGAGTGGAGTATGTGGAGTGGAGTGTGTGGAGTGGAGTTGAGTGTGTGGAGTGGAGTGGAGTGTGTGGAGTAGAATGTGTGGATTGGAGTGGAGTGTGTGGAGTGGAGTGTATGGAGTGGAGTGTGTGGAGTGGAGTGTGTGGAGTGGAGTGGAGTATGTGGAGTGGAGTGGAGCATGTAGAGTGTGTGGAGTGGAGTGTGTGGAGTGGAGTTCAGTGTGTGGAGTGGAGTGGAGTGTGTAGAGTGGAGTGTGTGGAGTGGATTGTGTCGAGTAGAGTGGAGTGTGTGGAGTAGAGTGGAGTGTGTGGAGTGGAGTGTGTGGAGTGGAGTGTGTAGAGTGTGTGGAATGGAGTGAGTGGAGTGGAGTGGAGTGGAGGGTGTGGAGTGGAGTGTGTGGATTGGAGTGTGTGGATTGGAGTGTGTGGATTGGAGATTGTGGAGTGCAGTGTGTGGAGTGGAGTGTTTGAGGAGTGGAGTGGAGAGAGTGAGGAGTGGAGTGGAGTGTGTGGAGTGAGTGGAGTGGAGTGTGTGGAGTGGAGTGGAGTGTGTGGAGTGGAGTGGAGTGTGTGAGGAGTGGAGTGGAGAGTGTGAGGAGTGGAGTGTGTGGAGTGTGTGGAGTAGAGTGGAGTGTGTGGAGTGGAGTGGAGTGTGTGGAGTGGATAGTGTGGAGTGGAGTGTGTGGAGTGGAGTGTGTGGAGTGTGTGGAGTAGTGTGTGGAGTGGAGTGTGTGGAGTGTGTGGAGTGGAGTTTGTGGAGTGGATTGTTTGAAGTGTGTGGAGTGGAGTGAAGTGTGTGGAGTGGTGTGTGTGGAGTGGAGTGGAGTGTTTGGAGTGGAGTGTGTGGAGTGTGTGGAGTGTCTGGTGTGGTGTGGAGTGGAGTGTGTGGTGTGGAGTGGAGTGTGTGGAGTGGAGTGTGTGAAGTGGAGTGAGTGGAGTGGAGTGAGTGGAGTGTGTGGAGTGAGTGGAGTGGAGTGAGTTGAGTGGAGTGTGTGGTGTGGAGTGGAGTGGAGTAGAGTGTGGGGAGTGGAGTGTGTCGAGTGGAGTGTGTTGAGAGGAGTGGAGTGTGTAGAGTGGAGTGTGTGGAGTGGAGTGAGTGGAGTGTGTGGCGTGAGTGGAGTGAGTTGAGTTGAGTGTGTGGAGTGGTGTGGAGTGTGTGGAGTGGAGTGTGTGGAGTAGAGTGTGTGGAGTGGAGTGTGTGGAGTGGAGTATGTGGAGTGGAGTGTATTGAGTGGAGTGAGTGGAGTGTGTGGAGTGAGTGGAATGGAGAGAGTTGAGTGGAGTGTGTGGAGTGGAGTGTGTGGAAAGGAGTGTGTGGAGTGGAGTGTGTAGAGTGGAGTGGAATGTGAGGAGTGGAGTGTGTGGAGTGGAGTGGAGTGTGTGGAGTGTGTGGACTGGAGTGGAGTCTGTGGAGTGGAGTGTGTGGAGTAGAGTAGAATGTGTGGAGTGGAGTGTGTGGAGTGGTGTGTGTGGAGTGGAGTCAAGTGTGTGGAGTGGAGTGTGTGGAGTGGAGTGTGTGGAGTGGAGTGGAGTGGAGTGTGTGCAGTGGAGTGATTGGAGAGGAGTATGTGGAGTGGAGTCTGTGGAGTGTGTGGAGTGGAGTGTGTGGAGTGGAGTGTGTGGAGTGGAGTGTGTGAGGACTGGAGTGGAGAGTGTGGAGAGTGGGGTGGAGTGTGTGGAGTGTGTGGAGTGGAGTGGAATGTGTGTATTGGAGTGGAGTGTGTGGAGTGGAGTGTGTAGAGTGGAGTGTGTGGAGTGGAGTGGAGTGTGTGGAGTGGAGTGGAATGTGTGGAGTGGAGTGTGTGGAGTAGAGTGTGTGGAGTGGAGTGGAGTGTGTGGAGTGGTGTGGAGTGGAGTGTGTGGAGTGGAGTGTGTGGAGTGGAGTGGAGTGTGTGGAGTGGAGTGGAGTGTGTGAAGTGCATGGAGTGGAGTGTGTTGATTGGAGTGGAGTGTGTGGAGTAGAGTGGAGTGTGTGGAGTGGAGTGTGTGGAGTTGAGTGTGTGGAGTGGAGTATGTGGAGCGGAGTGTGTGGAGTGGAGTGGAGTGTGTGAAGTGGAGTGTGTGGAGTGGAGTGGAGTGTGTGGAGTGGAGTCAAGAGTGTGGAGTGGAGTGTGTGGAGTGGAGTGTGTAGAGTGGAGTGGAGTGTGTAGAGTGTGTGGAGTAGAGTGTGTGGAGTGGAGTGGAGTGTGTGGAGTGGAGTGTGTGGAGTGGAGTGGATTGTGTTGATTGGAGTGGAGTGTGTGGAGTGGAGTGGAGTGTGTGGAGTGGAGTGTGTGGAGTAGAGTGGAGTGGAGTGTGTGGCGTGGAGTGTGTGGAGTGGAGTGTGATGAGTGGATTGTGTGGAGTGTGTGGAGTGGAGTGGAGTGTGTGGAATGGAGTGAGTTGAGTGTGTGGAGTGAGTGGAGTGAGTTGAGTTGAGTGTGTTGAGTGGTGTGGAGTGTGTGGAGTGGAGTGTGTGGAGAGGAGCATGTGGAGTGGAGTGAGTGGAGTGGAGTGTGTGGAGTGTGTGGAGTGAGTGGAGTGGAGTGAGTTGAGTGGAGTGTGTGGAGTGGAGTGGAGTAGAGTGTGTGGAGTGGAGTGTGTCTAGTGGAGTGTGTTGAGTGGAGTGGAGTGTGTCGAGTGGAGTGTGTGGAGTGGAGTGAGTGGAGTGTGTGGAGTGAGTGGAGTGAGTTGAGTTGAGTGTGTGGAGTGGTGTGGAGTGTGTGGAGTGGAGTGTGTGGAGTAGAGTGTGTGGAGTGGAGTGTGTGGAGTGGTGTATGTGGAGTGGAGTGTGTGGAGTGGAGTGAGTGGAGTGTGTGGAGTGAGTGGAGTGGAGAGAGTTGAGTGGAGTGTGTGGAGTGGAGTGTGTGGAAAGGAGTGTGTGGAGTGGAGTGTGTGGAGTGGAGTGTGTGGAGTGGAGTAGAGTGTGTGGAGTGGAGTGGAGTGTGTGGAGTAGAGTGGAGTGTGAGGAGTGGAGTGTGTGGAGTGGAGTGGAGTGTGTGGAGTGTGGACTAGAGTGGAGTCTGTGGAGTGGAGTGTGTGGAATGGAGTGGAATGTGTGGAGTGGAGTGTGTGGAGTGGTGTGTGTGGTGTGGAGTGGAGTGTGGTGTGGTGTGTGTGGAGTGGAGTGTGTGGAGTGGAGTGTATGGAGTGGAGTGTGTGGAGTGGAGTGGAGTGTGCGGAGTGGAGTGTGTTCAGTGGAGTGTATGGAGTGGAGAGTGTGGAGTGGAGTGTGTGGAGTGAGTGGAGTGTGTGGAGTGGAGTGTGTGGAGTGAGTGGAGTGTGTGGAGTGTGTGGAGTGGAGTTTATGGAGTGGAGTTTGTGGAGTGGAGTGTGTGGAGTGGAATATGTGGAGTGTGTGGAGTGTGTGGAGTATGTAGAGTGGAGTCTGTGGAGTGGAGTATGGAGTGTGTGGAGTGTGGAGTGTGTGGAGTGGAGTGGAGTGTGTGGAGTGGAGTCAAGAGTGTGGAGTGGAGTGTGTGGAGTGGAGTGTGTAGAGTGTGTGGTGTGGAGTGGAGTGTGTGGAGTGTGTGGAGTGGAGTGGAGTGTTTGGATTGGAGTGGAGTGTGTGGAGTAGAGTGACGTGAGTGTAGTGGAGTGGAGTGGAGTGTGTGGAGTGGAGTGTCTGGAGTGGAGTGTGCAGACTTTGTGGAGTGGAGTGTGCGGAGTGGAGTGTGTGGAGTGGAGTGGAGTGTGTGGAGTGAAGTGTGTGGAGTGGATTGTGTAGAGTGTGTGGAGTGGAGTGGAGTGTGAGGAGTGTGTGGTGTGGTGTGGAATGGAGTGTGTGGTGTGGAGTGGAGTGTGTGGAGTGGAGTGTGTGGAGTGGAGTATGTGGAGTGGAGTGTGTGGAGTGGAGTTGAGTGTGTGGAGTGGAGTGTGTGGAGTAGAGTGTGTGGAGTGGAGTGGAGTGTGTGGAGTGGAGTGGAGTGTATGGAGTGGAGTGTGTGGAGTGGAGTGTGCGGAGTGGAGTGGAGTGGAGTATGTGGAGTGGAGTGGAGTGGAGCATGTAGAGTGTGTGGAGTGGAGTGTGTGGAGTGGAGTTCAGTGTGTGGAGTAGAGTGGAGTGTGTGGAGTGGAGTGTGTGGAGTGGATTGTGTCGAGTAGAGTGGAGTGTGTGTGGAGTAGAGTGGAGTGTGTGGAGTGGAGTGTGGGGAGTGGAGGGTGTGGAGTGTGTGGATTGGAGTATGTGGATTGGAGTGTGTAGAGTGGAGTGTGTAGAGTGTGTGGAGTGGAATGGAGTGAGTGGAGTGGAGTGGAGTTGAGGGTGTGGAGTGGAGTGTGTGGATTGGAGTGTGTGGATTGGAGTGTGTGGATTGGAGTGTGTGGAGTGGAGTGGAGTGTTTGAGGAGTGGAGTGGAGAGAGTGAGGAGTGGAGTGTGTGGAGTGTGTGGAGTGGAGTGTGTGGAGTGGAGTGGAGTGTGTGGAGTGGAGTGTGTGGAGTGGAGTGTGTGGAGTGGAGTGGAGTGTGTGGAATGGAGTCTGTGGAGTGGACTGTGTGGAGTAGAGTGGAGTGTGTGGAGTGTATGGAGTGGAGTGGAGTGTGTGGAGTGGAGTGTGTGTAGTGGAGTATGTGGAGTGGAGTTTGTGGAGTGAAATCGAGTGTGTGGAGTGGAGTGGAGTGTGTGGAGTGGAGTGGAGTGTATGGAGTGGAGTGGAGTGGAGTGTGTGGAGTGGAGTCTGTGGAGTGGAGTGTGTGGAGTAGAGTGGAGTCTGTGGAGTGTGTGGAGTGGAGTGGAGTGTGTGGAGTGTGTGGAGTGGAGTTCAGTGTGTGGAGTGGAGTGGAGCATGTGGAGTGGAGTGTGTGGAGTGGATTGTGTCGAGTAGAGTGGAGTGTGTGGAGTAGAGTGGAGTGTGTGGAGTGGAGTGTGTGGAGTGGAGGGTGTGGAGTAGAGTGTGTGGATTGGAGTGTGTAGATTGGAGTGTGTGGAGTGGAGTGTGTAGAGTGTATGGAGTGGTGTATGTGGAGTGTGTAGAGTGTGTGGAGTGGAATGGAGTGAGTGGAGGGGAGTTGAGTGGAGGGTGTGGAGTGGAGTGTGTGGATTGGAGTGTGTGGATTGGACTGTGTGGAGTGGAGGGTGTGGAGTGGAGTGTGTGGAGTGGAGTGTGTGAGGAGTGGAGTGGAGAGAGAGGGGAGTGGAGTGGAGTGTGTGGAGTGTGTGGAGTGGAGTGTGTGGAGTGGAGTGGATTGTGTGGAGTGAAGTGGAGTGTGTGAGGATTGGAGTGGAGAGTGTGAGGAGTTGAGTTGTGGAGTGTGTGGAGTGGAGTGTGTGGAGTAGAGTGGAGAGTGTGGAGTGGAGTGGAGTGTGTGGAGTGGATAGTGTGGAGTGGAGTGTGTGGAGTGGAGTGTGTGGAGTGTGTGGAGTAGAATGTGTGGAGTAGAGTGTGTGGAGTGGAGTGTGTGGAGTGGGTGGACTGGAGTTTGTGGGAGTGGATTGTTTGGAGTGTGTGGAGTGGAGTGAAGTGTGTGGTGTGCGTGTGTGGAGTGTAGTGGAGTGTGTGGAGTAGAGTATGTGGAGTGGAGTGTGTGGAGTGTCTGGTGTAGTGTGGAGTGGAGTGTGTGGTGTGGAGTGTGTGGAGTGGAGTGTGTGGAGTGGAATGAGTGGAGTGGAGTGAGTGGAATGTGTGGAGTGAGTGGAGTGGAGTGAGTTGAGTGGAGTGTGTGGAGTAGAGTGGAGTAGAGTGTGTGGAGTGGAGTGTGTCGAGTGGAGTGTGTTGAATGGAGTGGAGTGTGTAGAGTGGAGTGTGTGGAGTGGAGTGAGTGGAGTGTGTGGAGTGAGTGGAGTGAGTTGAAGTTGAGTGTGTGGAGTGGTGTGGAGTGTGTGGAGTGGAGTGTGTGGAGTAGAGTGTGTGGAGTGGAGTGTGTGGAGTATGTGGAGTGAGTGGAGTGGAGTGAGTTGAGTGGAGTGTGTGGAGTCTAGTGGAGTGAGTTGAGTTGAGTGTGTGGAGTGTGAGGAGTGTGTGGTGTGGTGTGGAGTGGAGTGTGTGGTGTGGAGTGGAGTGTGAGGAGTGGAGTGTGTGGAGTGGAGTATGTGGAGTGGAGTGTGTGAAGTGGAGTTGAGTGTGTGGAGTGGAGTGGAGTGTGTGGAGTAGAATGTGTGGATTGGAGTGGAGTGTGTGGAGTGGAGTGTGTGGAGTGGATTGTGTCGAGTTGAGTGGAGTGTGTGGAGTAGAGTGGAGTGTGTGGAGTGGAGTGTGTGGAGTGGAGGGTGTGGAGTGTGTGAATTGGAGTGTGTGGATTGGAGTGTGTGGAGTCAGTGGAGTGGAGTGTGTGGAGTGGAGTGGAGTGTGTGGAGTGGAGTGGAGTGTGTGAGGAGTGGAGTGGAGAGTGTGAGGAGTGGAGTGTGTGGAGTGTGTGGAGTAGAGTGGAGTGTGTGGAGTGGAGTGGAGTGTGTGGAGTGGATAGTGTGGAGTGGAGTGTGTGGAGTGGAGTGTGTGGAGTGTGTGAAGTAGTGTGTGGAGTGGGAGTGTGTGGAGTGTGTGGAGTGGAGTTTGTGGAGTGGATTGTTTGAAGTGTGTGGAGTGGAGTGAAGTGTGTGGAGTGGTGTGTGTGGAGTGTAGTGGAGTGTTTGGAGTGGAGTGTGTGGAGTGTGTGGAGTGTCTGGTGTGGTGTGGAGTGGAGTGTGTCGAGTGGAGTGGAGTTTGTGGAGTGGAGTGGTGAAGTGGAGTGAGTGGAGTGGAGTGAGTGGAGTGTGTGGAGTGAGTGGAGTGGAGTGAGTTGAGTGGAGTGTGTGGTGTGGAGTGGAGTGGAGTAGAGTGTGGGGAGTGGAGTGTGTTGAGAGGCGTGGAGTGTGTAGAGTGGAGTGTGTGGAGTGGAGTGAGTGGAGTGTGTGGCTGTGAGTGGAGTGAGTTGAGTTGAGTGTGTGGAGTGGTGTGGAGTGTGTGGAGTGGAGTGTGCAGACTTTGTGGAGTGGAGTGTGCGGAGTAGAGTGTGTGGAGTGGAGTGGAGTGTGTGGAGTGGAGTGTGTGGAGTGGATTGTGTGGAGTGTGTGGAGTGGAGTGGAGTGTGTGGAGTGGAGTGTGTGGAGTGGAGTGAGTGGAGTGGAGTGTGAGGAGTGTGTGGTGTGGTGTGGAGTGGAGTGTGTGGTGTGGAGTGGAGTGTGTGGAGTGGAGTGTGTGGAGTGGAGTATGTGGAGTGGAGTGGAGTGTGTGGAGTGGAGTTGAGTGTGTGGAGTGGAGTGGAGTGTGTGGAGTAGAATGTGTGGAGTGGAGTGGAGTGAGTGGAGTGGAGTGGAGTGTATGGAGTGGAGTGTGTGGAGTGGAGTGTGTGGAGTGGAGTGGAGTATGTGGAGTGGAGTGGAGTGGAGCATGTAGAGTGTGTGGAGTGGAGTGTGTGGAGTGGAGTTCAGTGTGTGGAGTGGAGTGGAGTTTGTGGAGTGGAGTGTGTGGAGTGGATTGTGTCGAGTAGAGTAGAGTGTGTGGAGTAGAGTGGAGTGTGTGGAGTGGAGTGTGTGGAGTGGAGTGTGTGGAGTAGAGTGTGTGGAGTGGAGTGGAGTGTGTGGAGTGGTGTGGAGTGGAGTGTGTGGAGTGGAGTGTGTGGAGTGGAGTGGAGTGTGTAGAGTGAGTGGAGTGGAGTGTGTGAAGTGCGTGGAGTGGAGTGTGTTGATTGGAGTGGAGTGTGTGGAGTAGAGTGGAGTGTGTGGAGTGGAGTGTGTGGAGTGGAGTGTGTGGAGTTGAGTATGTGGAGTGGAGTGTGTGGAGTGGAGTGGAGTGTGTGAAGTGGAGTGTGTGGAGTGGAGTGGAGTGTGTGGAGTGGAGTCAAAAGTGTGGAGTGGAGTGTGTGGAGTGGAGTGTGTGGAGTGGAGTGGAGTGTGTAGAGTATGTGGAGTGGAGTGTGTGGAGTGGAGTGGAGTGTGTGGAGTGGAGTGTGTGGAGTGGAGTAGAGTGTGTGGAGTGGAGTGGAGTGTGTGGAGTAGAGTGGAGTGTGAGGAGTGGAGTGTGTGGAGTAGAGTGGAGTGTGTGGAGGGTGTGGACTAGAGTGGAGTCTGTGGAGTGGAGTGTGTGGAGTGGAGTGTGTGGAGTAGAGTGTGTGGAGTGGAGTGTGTGGAGTGGAGCATGTGGAGTGGAGTGAGTGGAGTGGAGTGAGTGGAGTGTGTGGAGTGAGTGGAGTGGAGTGAGTTGAGTGGAGTGTGTGGAGTGGAGGGGAGTAGAGTGTGTGGAGTGGAGTGTGTCTAGTGGAGTGTGTTGAGTGGAGTGGAGTGTGTAGAGTGGAGTGTGTGGAGAGAGTGGAGTGTGTGGAGTGAGTGGAGTGAGTTGAGTTGAGTGTGTGGAGTGGTGTAGAGTGTGTGGAGTGGAGTGTGTGGAGTAGAGTGTGTGGAGTGGTGTGAGTGGAGTGTGTGGAGTGAGTGGAGTGGAGTGTGTTCAGTGGAGTGTATGGAGTGGAGAGTGTGGAGTGGAGTGTGTGGAGTGGAGTGTGTGGAGTGAGTGGAGTGTGTTGAGTGGAGTGTGTGGAGTGAGTGGAGTGTGTGGAGTGTGTGGAGTGGAGTGTGTGGAGTGGAGTGTGTGGAGTGGAGTGTGTGGAGTGGATTGTGTGGAGTGTGTGGAGTAGAGTGTGTGGAGTGGAGTGAGTGGAGTGTGTGGAGTGAGTGGAGTAAGTTGAGTTGAGTGTGTGGAGTGGTGTGGAGTGTGTGGAGTGGAGTGTGTGGAGTAGAGTGTGTGGAGTGGAGTGTGTGGAGTGGAGTGAGTGGAGTGGAGTGAGTGGAGTGTGTGGAGTGAGTGGAGTGGAGTGAGTTGAGTGGAGTGTGTGGAGCGGAGTGGAGTAGAGTGTTTGGAGTGGAGTGTGTCTAGTGGAGTGTGTTGAGTGGAGTGGAATGTGTAGAGTGGAGTGTGTGGAGTGGAGTGAGTGGAGTGTGTGGAGTGAGTGGAGTGAGTTGAGTGTGTGAAGTGGTGTAGAGTGTGTGGAGTGGAGTGTGTGGAGTAGAGTGTGTGGAGTGAAGTGTGTGGAGTGGTGTATGTGGAGTGGAGTGTGTGGAGTGGAGTGAGTGGAGTGTATGGAGTGAGTGGAGTGGAGAGAGTTGAGTGGAGTGTGTGGAGTGGAGTGTGTGGAAAGGAGTGTGTGGAGTGGAGTGTGTGGAGTGGAGTGTGTGGAGTGGAGTAGAGTGTGTGGAGTGGAGTGGAGTGTGTGGAGTAGAGTGGAGTGTGAGGAGTGGAGTGTGTGGAGTGGAGTGGAGTGTGTGGAGGGTGTGGACTAGAGTGGAGTCTGTGGAGTGGAGTGTGTGGAGTGGAGTGGAGTGTGTGGAGTGGAGTGTGTGGAGTGGTGTGTGTGGTGTGGAGTGGAGTGTGGTGTGGTGTGTGTGGAGTGGAGTGTGTGGAGTGGAGTGTATGGAGTGGAGTGTGTGGAGTGGAGTGGAGTGTGCGGAGTGGAGTGTGTTCAGTGGAGTGTATGGAGTGGAGAGTGTGGATTGGATTGTGTGGAGTGAGTGGAGTGTGTGGAGTGTGTGGAGTGAGTGGAGTGTGTGGAGTGTGTGGAGTGGAGTTTGTGGAGTGGATTTTGTGGAGTGGAGTGTGTGGAGTGGAATATGTGGAGTGTGTGGAGTGTGTGGAGTGTGTAGAGTGGAGTCTGTGGAGTGGAGTATGGAGTGTGTGGAGTGTGGAGTGTGTGGAGTGGAGTGGAGTGTGTGGAGTGGAGTCAAGAGTGTGGAGTGGAGTGTGTGGAGTGGAGTGTGTAGAGTGTGTGGTGTGGAGTGGAGTGTGTGGAGTAGAGTGGAGTGTTTGGATTGGAGTGGAGTGTGTGGAGTAGAGTGACGTGAGTGTAGTGGAGTGGAGTGGAGTAGAGTGTGTGGAGTGGAGTGTCTGGAGTGGAGTGTGCAGACTTTGTGGAGTGGAGTATGCGGAGTGGAGTGTGTGGAGTGGAGTGGAGTGTGTGGAGTGAAGTGTGTGGAGTGGATTGTGTAGAGTGTGTGGAGTGGAGTGGAGTGTGAGGAGTGTGTGGTGTGGTGTGGAGTGGAGTGTGTGGTGTGGAGTGGAGTGTGTGGAGTGGAGTGTGTGGAGTGGAGTATGTGGAGTGGAGTGTGTGGAGTGGAGTTGAGTGTGTGGAGTGGAGTGTGTGGAGTAGAGTGTGTGGAGTGGAGTGGAGTATGTGGAGTGGAGTGGAGTGTATGGAGTGGAGTGTGTGGAGTGGAGTGTGCGGAGTGGAGTGGAGTATGTGGAGTGGAGTGGAGTGGAGCATGTAGAGTGTGTGGAGTGGAGTGTGTGGAGTGGAGTTCAGTGTGTGGAGTAGAGTGTGTGGAGTGGAGTGTGTGGAGTGGATTGTGTCGAGTAGAGTGGAGTGTGTGTGGAGTAGAGTGGAGTGTGTGGAGTGGAGTGTGGGGAGTGGAGGGTGTGGAGTGTGTGGATTGGAGTGTGTGGATTGGAGTGTGTAGAGTGGAGTGTGTAGAGTGTGTGGAGTGGAATGGAGTGAGTGGAGTGGAGTGGAGTTGAGGGTGTGGAGTGGAGTGTGTGGATTGGAGTGTGTGGATTGGAGTGTGTGGATTGGAGTGTGTGGAGTGGAGTGGAGTGTTTGAGGAGTGGAGTGGAGAGAGTGAGGAGTGGAGTGTGTGGAGTGTGTGGAGTGGAGTGTGTGGAGTGGAGTGGAGTGTGTGGAGTGGAGTGTGTGGAGTGGAGTGTGTGGAGTGGAGTGGAGTGTGTGGAGTGGAGTCTGTGGAGTGGACTGTGTGGAGTAGAGTGGAGTGTGTGGAGTGTGTGGAGTGGAGTGGAGTGTGTGGAGTAGAGTGTGTGGAGTGGAGTATGTGGAGTGGAGTTTGTGGAGTGAAATCGAGTGTGTGGAGTGGAGTGGAGTGTGTGGAGTGGAGTGGAGTGGAGTGTATGGAGTGGAGTGGAGTGGAGTGTGTGGAGTGGAGTCTGTGGAGTGGAGTGTGTGGAGTAGAGTGGAGTCTGTGGAGTGTGTGGAGTGGAGCGGAGTGTGTGGAGTGTGTGGAGTGGAGTTCAGTGTGTGGAGTGGAGTGGAGCATGTGGAGTGGAGTGTGTGGAGTGGATTGTGTCGAGTAGAGTGGAGTGTGTGGAGTAGAGTGGAGTGTGTGGAGTGGAGTGTGTGGAGTGGAGGGTGTGGAGTGGAGTGTGTGGATTGGAGTGTGTGGATTGGAGTGTGTGGAGTGGAGTGTGTAGAGTGTGTGGAGTGGTGTATGTGGAGTGTGTAGAGTGTGTGGAGTGGAATGGAGTGAGTGGAGTGGAGTGGAGTGGAGGGTGTGGAGTGGAGTGTGTGGATTGGAGTGTGTGAGGAGTGGAGTGGAGAGAGTGAGGAGTGGAGTGGAGTGTGTGGAGTGTGTGGAGTGGAGTGTGTGGAGTGGAGTGGATTGTGTGGAGTGAAGTGGAGTGTGTGAGGATTGGAGTGAAGAGTGTGAGGAGTTGAGTGTGTGGAGTGTGTGGAGTGGAGTGTGTGGAGTAGAGAGGAGTGTGTGGAGTGGAGTGGAGTGTGTGGAGTGGATAGTGTGGAGTGGAGTGTGTGGAGTGGAGTGTGTGGAGTGTGTGGAGTAGAATGTGTGGAGTAGAGTGTGTGGAGTGGAGTGTGTGGAGTGGGTGGACTGGAGTTTGTGGAGTGGATTGTTTGGAGTGTGTGGAGTGGAGTGAAGTGTGTGGTGTGGAGTGGAGTGTATGGAGTGGAGTGTGTGGAGTGGAGTGTGCGGAGTGGAGTGGAGTATGTGGAGTGGAGTGGAGTGGAGCATGTAGAATGTGTGGAGTGGAGTGTGTGGAGTGGAGTTCAGTGTGTGGAGTAGAGTGGAGTGTGTGGAGTGGAGTGTGTGGAGTGGATTGTGTCGAGTAGAGTGGAGTGTGTGTGGAGTAGAGTGGAGTGTGTGGAGTGGAGTGTGGGGAGTGGAGGGTGTGGAGTGTGTGGATTGGAGTGTGTGGATTGGAGTGTGTAGAGTGGAGTGTGTAGAGTGTGTGGAGTGGAATGGAGTGAGTGGAGTGGAGTGGAGTTGAGGGTGTGGAGTGGAGTGTGTGGATTGGAGTGTGTGGATTGGAGTGTGTGTAGTGGAGTGTGTGGAGTGGAGTGTGTGGAGTGGAGTGGAGTGTGTGGAGTGAAGTGGAGTGTGTGGAGTGGAGTCTGTGGAGTGGACTGTGTGGAGTAGAGTGGAGTGTGTGGAGTGTGTGGAGTGGAGTGGAGTGTGTGGAGTGGAGTGTGTGGAGTGGAGTATGTGGAGTGGAGTTTGTGGAGTGAAATCGAGTGTGTGGAGTGGAGTGGAGTGTGTGGAGTGGAGTGGAGTGGAGTGTATGGAGTGGAGTGGAGTGGAGTGTGTGGAGTGGAGTCTGTGGGAGTGGAGTGTGTGGAGTAGAGTGGAGTCTGTGGAGTGTGTGGAGTGGAGTGGAGTGTGTAGAGTGTATGGAGTGGAGTGTGTGGAGTGGAGTTCAGTGTGTGGAGTAGAGTGGAGTGTGTGGAGTGGAGTGGAGTGGAGTGTGAGGAGAGGAGTCTGTGGAGTGGAGTGTGTGAGTAGAGTGGAGTCTGTGGAGTGTGTGGAGTGGAGTGGAGCATGTAGAGTGTGGGAGTGGAGTGGATGGGAGTGTGGAGGAGTGGGAGTCTGTGGTGGTGGAGTGTGGAGTGAGTGGAGGGGGGGGTGGGAGGGGGGGGTGAGTGGGGGGGGGGGTGTGGGAGGGGGAGGGGGTGGGGTGGGGGGGGTGGGTTTGAGTGGGGGGGGTGGGGTGGGGTGTAGAGTAGTGGGTGAGGGGAAGAAGAAGAAGGGGGGGGGGGTGGAGTAGAGTGGAGTGTGTGGAGTGGATTGTGGGGAGTGGAGGGTGTGGAGTGTGTGGATTGGAGTGTGTGGATTGGAGTGTGTAGAGTGGAGTGTGTAGAGTGTGTGGAGTGGAATGGAGTGAGTGGAGTGGAGTTGAGGGTGGTGGAGTGGAGTGTGTGGATTGGAGTGTGTGGATTGGAGTGTGTGGATTGGAGTGTGCGGAGTGGAGTGGAGTATTTGAGGAGTGGAGTGGAGAGAGTGAGGAGTGGAGTGTGTGGAGTGTGTGGAGAGGAGTGTGTGGAGTGGAGTGGAGTGTGTGGAGTGGAGTGTGTGGAGTGGAGTGTGTGGAGTGGAGTGGAGTGTGTGGAGTGAAGTGGAGTGTGTGGAGTGGAGTCTGTGGAGTGGACTGTGTGGAGTAGAGTGGAGTGTGTGGAGTGGGTGGAGTGGAGTGGAGTGTGTGGAGTGGAGTGTGTGGAGTGGAGTATGTGGAGTGGAGTTTGTGGAGTGAAATCGAGTGTGTGGAGTGGAGTGGAGTGTGTGGAGTGGAGTGGAGTGGAGTGTATGGAGTGGAGTGGAGTGGAGTGGAGTGTGTGGAGTGGAGTCTGTGGAGTGGAGTGTGTGGAGTAGAGTGGAGTCTGTGGAGTGTGTGGAGTGGAGTGGAGTGTGTGGAGTGTGTGGAGTGGAGTTCAGTGTGTGGAGTGGAGTGGAGCATGTGGAGTGGAGTGTGTGGAGTGGATTGTGTCGAGTAGAGTGGAGTGGTGTGTGGAGTAGAGTGGAGGGTGTGGAGTGGAGTGTGGGGAGTGGAGGGTGTGGAGTGTGTGGATTGGAGTGTGTGGATTGGAGTGTGTAGAGTGGAGTGTGTAGAGTGTGTGGAGTGGAATGGAGTGAGTGGAGTGGAGTGGAGTTGAGGGTGTGGAGTGGAGTGTGTGGATTGGAGTGTGTGGATTGGAGTGTGTGGAGTGGAGTGTGTGGAGTGGAGTGTGTGGAGTGGAGTGGAGTGTGTGGAGTGAAGTGGAGTGTGTGGAGTGGAGTCTGTGGAGTGGACTGTGTGGAGTAGAGTGGAGTGTGTGGAGTGTGTGGAGTGGAGTGGAGTGTGTGGAGTGGAGTGTGTGGAGTGGAGTATGTGGAGTGGAGTTTGTGGAGTGAAATCGAGTGTGTGGAGTGGAGTGGAGTGTGTGGAGTGGAGTGGAGTGGAGTGTATGGAGTGGAGTGGAGTGGAGTGTGTGGAGTGGAGTCTGTGGAGTGGAGTGTGTGGAGTAGAGTGGAGTCTGTGGAGTGTGTGGAGTGGAGTGGAGTGTGTAGAGTGTATGGAGTGGAGTGTGTGGAGTGGAGTTCAGTGTGTGGAGTAGAGTGGAGTGTGTGGAGTGGAGTGGAGTGGAGTGTGAGGAGTGGAGTCTGTGGAGTGGAGTGTGTGGAGTAGAGTGGAGTCTGTGGAGTGTGTGGAGTGGAGTGGAGCATGTAGAGTGTGTGGAGTGGAGTGGAGTGGAGTGTGTGGAGTGGAGTCTGTAGAGTGGAGTGTGTGGAGTAGAGTGGAGTCTGTGGAGTGTGTGGAGTGGAGTGGAGCATGTAGAGTGTGTGGAGTGGAGTGTGTGGAGTGGAGTTCAGTGTGTGGAGTAGAGTGGAGTGTGTGGAGTGGAGTGTGTGGAGTGGATTGTGTCGAGTAGAGGGGAGTGTGTGTGGAGTAGAGTGGAGTGTGTGGAGTGGATTGTGGGGAGTGGAGGGTGTGGAGTGTGTGGATTGGAGTGTGTGGATTGGAGTGTGTAGAGTGGAGTGTGTAGAGTGTGTGGAGTGGAATGGAGTGAGTGGAGTGGAGTGGAGTTGAGGGTGTGGAGTGGAGTGTGTGGATTGGAGTGTGTGGATTGGAGTGTGTGGATTGGAGTGTGCGGAGTGGAGTGGAGTATTTGAGGAGTGGAGTGGAGAGAGTGAGGAGTGGAGTGTGTGGAGTGTGTGGAGAGGAGTGTGTGGAGTGGAGTGGAGTGTGTGGAGTGGAGTGTGTGGAGTGGAGTGTGTGGAGTGGAGTGGAGTGTGTGGAGTGAAAGTGGAGTGTGTGGAGTGGAGTCTGTGGAGTGGACTGTGTGGAGTAGAGTGGAGTGTGTGGAGTGGGTGGAGTGGAGTGGAGTGTGTGGAGTGGAGTGTGTGGAGTGGAGTATGTGGAGTGGAGTCTGTGGAGTGAAGTTGTGGACGTGACATCGAGTGTGTGGAGTGGAGTGGAGTGTGTGGAGTGGAGTGGAGTGGAGTGTATGGAGTGGAGTGGAGTGGAGTGGAGTGTGTGGAGTGGAGTCTGTGGAGTGGAGTGTGTGGAGTAGAGTGGAGTCTGTGGAGTGTGTGGAGTGAGAGTGGGAGTGTGTGGAGTGTGTGGAGTGGAGTTCAGTGTGTGGAGTGGAGTGGAGCATGTGGAGTGGAGTGTGTGGAGTGGATTGTGTCGAGTAGAGTGGAGTGTGTGGAGTAGAGTGGAGTGTGTGGAGTGGAGTGTGTGGAGTAGAGGGTGTGGAGTGGAGTGTGTGGATTGGAGTGTGTGGATTGGAGTGTGTGGAGTGGAGTGTGTAGAGTGTGTGGAGTGGTGTATGTGGAGTGTGTAGAGTGTGTGGAGTGGAATGGAGTGAGTGGAGTGGAGTGGAGGGTGTGGAGTGGAGTGTGTGGATTGGAGTGTGTGGATTGGACTGTCTGGAGTGGAGGGTGTGGAGTGGAGTGTGTGGAGTGGAGTGTGTGAGGAGTGGAGTGGAGAGAGTGAGGAGTGGAGTGGAGTGTGTGGAGTGTGTGGAGTGGAGTGTGTGGAGTGGAGTGGATTGTGTGGAGTGAAGTGGAGTGTGTGAGGATTGGAGTGGAGAGTGTGAGGAGTTGAGTGTATGGAGTGTGTGGAGTGGAGTGTGTGGAGTAGAGTGGAGTGTGTGGAGTGGAGTGGAGTGTGTGGAGTGGATAGTGTGGAGTGGAGTGTGTGGAGTGGAGTGTGTGGAGTGTGTGGAGTAGAATGTGTGGAGTAGAGTGTGTGGAGTGGAGTGTGTGGAGTGGGTGGACTGGAGTTTGTGGAGTGGATTGTTTGGAGTGTGTGGAGTGGAGTGAAGTGTGTGGTGTGGAGTGGAGTGTATGGAGTGGAGTGTGTGGAGTGGAGTGTGCGGAGTGGAGTGGAGTATGTGGAGTGGAGTGGAGTGGAGCATGTAGAGTGTGTGGAGTGGAGTGTGTGGAGTGGAGTTCAGTGTGTGGAGTAGAGTGGAGTGTGTGGAGTGGAGTGTGTGGAGTGGATTGTGTCAAGTAGAGTGGAGTGTGTGTGGAGTAGAGTGGAGTGTGTGGAGTGGAGTGTGGGGAGTGGAGGGTGTAGAGTGTGTGGATTGGAGTGTGTGGATTGGAGTGTGTAGAGTAGAGTGTGTAGAGTGTGTGGAGTGGAATGGAGTGAGTGGAGTGGAGTGGAGTTGAGGGTGTGGAGTGGAGTGTGTGGATTGGAGTGTGTGGATTGGAGTGTGTGGATTGGAGTGTGTGGAGTGGAGTGGAGTGTTTGAGGAGTGGAGTGGAGAGAGTGAGGAGTGGAGTGTGTGGAGTGTGTGGAGTGGAGTGTGTGGAGTGGAGTGGAGTGTGTGGAGTGGAGTGTGTGGAGTGGAGTGTGTGGAGTGGAGTGGAGTGTGTGGAGTGAAGTGGAGTGTGTGGAGTGGAGTCTGTGGAGTGGACTGTGTGGAGTAGAGTGCAGTGTGTGGAGTGTGTGGAGTGGAGTGGAGTGTGTGGAGTGGAGTGTGTGGAGTGGAGTATGTGGAGTGGAGTTTGTGGAGTGAAATCGAGTGTGTGGAGTGGAGTGGAGTGTGTGGAGTGGAGTGGAGTGGAGTGTATGGAGTGGAGTGGAGTGGAGTGTGTGGAGTGGAGTCTGTGGAGTGGAGTGTGTGGAGTAGAGTGGAGTCTGTGGAGTGTGTGGAGTGGAGTGGAGTGTGTAGAGTGTGTGGAGTGGAGTGTGTGGAGTGGAGTTCAGTGTGTAGAGTAGAGTGGAGTGTGTGGAGTGGAGTGGAGTGTGTGGAGTGGAGTCTGTGGAGTGGAGTGTGTGGAGTAGAGTGGAGTCTGTGGAGTGTGTGCAGTGGAGTGGAGCATGTAGAGTGTGTGGAGTGGAGTGCAGTGGAGTGTGTGGAGTGGAGTCTGTGGAGTGGAGTGTGTGGAGTAGAGTGGAGTCTGAGGAGTGTGTGGAGTGGAGTGGAGCATGTAGAGTGTGTGGAGTGGAGTGTGTGGAGTGGAGTTCAGTGTGTGGAGTAGAGTGGAGTGTGTGGAGTGGAGTGTGTGGAGTGGATTGTGTCGAGTAGAGTGGAGTGTGTGTGGAGTAGAGTGGAGTGTGTGGAGTGGAGTGTGGGGAGTGGAGGGTGTGGAGTGTGTGGATTGGAGTGTGTGGATTGGAGTGTGTAGAGTGGAGTGTGTAGAGTGTGTGGAGTGGAATGGAGTGAGTGGAGTGGAGTGGAGTTGAGGGTGTGGAGTGGAGTGTGTGGATTGGAGTGTGTGGATTGGAGTGTGTGGATTGGAGTGTGTGGAGTGGAGTGGAGTGTTTGAGGAGTGGAGTGGAGAGAGTGAGGAGTTGAGTGTGTGGAGTGTGTGGAGTGGAGTGTGTGGAGTGGAGTGGAGTGTGTGGAGTGGAATGTGTGGAGTGGAGTGTGTGGAGTGGAGTGGAGTGTGTGGAGTGAAGTGGAGTGTGTGGAGTGGAGTCTGTGGAGTGGACTGTGTGGAGTAGAGTGGAGTGTGTGGAGTGTGTGGAGTGGAGTGGAGTGTGTGGAGTGGAGTGTGTAGAGTGGAGTATGTGGAGTGGAGTTTGTGGAGTGAAATCGAGTGTGTGGAGTGGAGTGGAGTGTGTGGAGTGGAGTGGAGTGGAGTGTATGGAGTGGAGTGGAGTGGAGTGTGTGGAGTGGAGTCTGTGGAGTGGAGTGTGTGGAGTAGAGTGGAGTCTGTGGAGTGTGTGGAGTGGAGTGGAGTGTGTGGAGTGTGTGGAGTGGAGTTCATTGTGTGGAGTGGAGTGGAGCATGTGGAGTGGAGTGTGTGGAGTGGATTGTGTCGAGTAGAGTGGAGTGTGTGGAGTAGAGTGGAGTGTGTGGAGTGGAGTGTGTGGAGTGGAGGGTGTAGAGTGGAGTCTGTGGATTGGAGTGTGTGGATTGGAGTGTGTGGAGTGGAGTGTGTAGAGTGTGTGGAGTGGTGTATGTGGAGTGTGTAGAGTGTGTGGAGTGGAATGGAGTGAGTGGAGTGGAGTGGAGGGTGTGGAGTGGAGTGTGTGGATTGGAGTGTGTGGATTGGACTGTGTGGAGTGGAGGATGTGGAGTGGAGTGTGTGGAGTGTGTGGAGTGGAGTGTGTGGAGTGGAGTGGATTGTGTGGAGTGAAGTGGAGTGTGTGAGGATTGGAGAGGAGAGTGTGAGGAGTTGAGTGTGTGGAGTGGAGTGTGTGGAGTAGAGTGGAGTGTGTGGAGTGGAGTGGAGTGTGTGGAGTGGATAGTGTGGAGTGGAGTGTGTGGAGTGGAGTGTGTGGAGTGTGTGGAGTAGAATGTGTGGAGTAGAGTGTGTGGAGTGGAGTGTGTGGAGTGGGTGGACTGGAGTTTGTGGAGTGGATTGTTTGGAGTGTGTGGAGTGGAGTGAAGTGTGTGGTGTGGCGTGTGTGGAGTGTAGTGGAGTGTGTGGAGTAGAGTATGTGGAGTGGAGTGTGTGGAGTGTCTGGTGTAGTGTGGAGTGGAGTGTGTGGTGTGGAGTGGAGTGTGTGGAGTGAAGTGTGTGGTGGGAGTGAGTGGAGTGGAGTGAGTGGAATGTGTGGAGTGAGTGGAGTGGAGTGAGTTGAGTGGAGTGTGGGTGGAGTGAGTGGTGTGTGGTGGTGTGGAGTGGGTGTGTCGAGTGGAGTGTGGTGAGTGGAGTGTGTGTAGAGTGGAGTGTGGAGTGTGAGTGAGTGGAGTGTGTGGAGTGAGTGGAGTGAGTTGTGGTGTGTGTGGAGTGGTGTGGAGTGTGTGGAGTGGAGTGTGTGGAGTGAGTGTGTGGAGTGGAGTGTGTGGAGTGGTGATATGTGAGTTGAGTGTGTGGGTGGAGTGGAGTGGAGTGTGTGGAGTGAGTGGAGTGGAGAGAGTTGAGTGGAGTGTGTGGAGTGGAGTGGAGTAGAGTGTGTGGAGTGGAGTGTGTGGAGTGGAGTGGTGTGGGGAGTGGAGTGTGTGAGTGTGGAGTGTGTGGAGTGGGTGAGTGGAGTGTGTGGCGTGAGTGGAGTGAGTTGAGTTGAGTGTGTGGAGTGGTGTGAAGTGTGTGGAGTGGAGTGTGTGGAGTAGAGTGTGTGGAGTGGAGTGTGTGGAGTGGAGTATGTGGAGTGGAGTGTTTGGAGTGGAGTGAGTGGAGTGTGTGGAGTGAGTGGAGTTGAGAGAGTTGAGTGGAGTGTGTGGAGTGGAGTGTGTGGAAAGGAGTGTATGGAGTGGAGTGTGTAGAGTGGAGTGGAGTGTGAGGAGTGGAGTGTGTGGAGTGGAGTGGAGTGTGTGGAGTGTGTGGACTGGAGTGGAATCTGTGGAGTGGAGTGTGTGGAGTAGAGTAGAATGTGTGGAGTGGAGTGTGTGGAGTGGTGTGTGTGGAGTGGAGTCAAGTGTGTGGAGTGGAGTGTGTGGATACTAGCATC